>NC_066510.1:27018206-27058206 GCF_024679095.1 Eriocheir sinensis | reverse complement strand
GTGAAAAATTAATGTTTGACTTTCAGCCCTCCAGCACACCGTTGCCGGCAGTCTGGCCCGCTGGTTACCCCGCTGGCCTCAGGAATGGGGCGAGACTTTGCTATTATTATGCTTTTTCTTCTGACGGTAATACTCTACGGTTTTCTCGCTCCATATTTTGTTAACTTGTGTTTGGTCTCATTTTTTTTCAGCATTTTATTTTTCGTGGCTCATTTTTTTGTTGTTGCTGTTTTTTTATGGCTTGTTTTTTTCATTTTTTGTATTTTTGTTGTGTATGGTTTCTTTCTTTCTGTGGTTTCTATTTGCTTATCTTTTATATATGGGTCATTTCAATCTATGCCTCTTTGACCTTTCGCTGCGTTTACCTGTAGTCTGGCATTCCATTAAAGTATTCATCGGCCATCTGTCATTCCCTTTGCATATCGCTCGCTCTCTTCCCTCGTAACCTTCAAGCAAGTGTACGTATGTGTAGGCTTATGTGGGGAGGCGGTGGCTGAGTCGTCAAAGTAACGGCCTCGTGTTCAGGAGGACGCGAGTTCAATCCCCGCCCGGTGCCACCAAGCTGGGATTTTTCAGCCGCCGAGTGTGTGTGTGTGTGTGTGTGTGTGTGTGTGTGTGTGTGTGTGTGTGTGTGTGTGTGTGTGTGTGTGTGTGTGTGTGTGTGTGTGTGTGTGTGTGTGTGTGTGTGTGTGTGTGTGTGTGTGTGTGTGTACGCGCGGGAGCTCTACAACTTATAACAGATCGTCCCTCGTGGTTATCGACGCAGCATCTTCCGAAACTGCCAATCCGAACCGCAATTTTTTAACGCATCCATCAATCGGCTGCTGATAAGACCTCTCCCTTACGCCACCACCACCACCACCACCACCGCCACCACTACCAGCCGCCACCATCATCACCCCCTCACGCTGACACCTCTATTCACCAACATGACACCAACACCGCCATTATAACTTGCTACTACAAAACTGATGCCTTTTTCCCCCACAACAGTCGCGGCCGCTTTACCCTCAAGGCTCGTCTACACCACCACCACCACCACCACCACTAACAGCTTTTATGTATCACCAACACCACCGACGTTACATCACCCCTCGTCATTATATTGCGCCAGATTGCTTCTTATGTAACGAAAAATCATATTGCTGCTCCACTTCTGTATCACAATAACAACTGCTACTATCGACACTATCTTCCAATATTGATACTACTATTACTACTACTACTACTACTACTACTACTACTACTACTACTAATAATAATAATAATAATAATAATAATAATAATAATAATAATAATAATAATAATAATAATAATAATAATATCATTACGAACCACAACAAAGAGAATAACAACTACTGATAATACACCTCCTCCTCCTCCTCCTCCTCCTCCTCCCCCTCCTCCTTCTCTTCCTCCTCCTCCTACTACGACTACTGCTATTACTACTACTACATAAATAATAATAATAATAATAATAATAATAATAATAATAATAATAATAATAATAATAATAATAATAATAATAATAATAATAATAATAATAATAATAATAATAATAATAATAATAATAATAATAATAATAATAATAGTAATGATAATAATAATAATAATAATACGTAACGCCTCAACACCACTACCACCACCTCAACAAAAGACCATCATCACCACCACCACCACCATCCCTACACCATGACCAGAGGCTACAATATTGTGATGAAAATAGATTAAAAAGCGGAATGACGTCAAATGGCGAGGGAAGCCATAAGAATCACACCTGGAAGAAAAAAACGAAGGGCAGAAAAATATATATGAAAAAAGTCGTGTGCTGTGTTGTTCGTTCCCTTCTTCCTCTCTCTTCTCCTTCTTCTTATGAGCGATGTCTTCGGGGTAAAAAAAAATCCATACTACAGAATAACGTAAATATATAAGCCGTTCCATCATTTTCCTAAGAACACGTCAATCACACGCATCCCGATCTTCACTTTTAATTTTTTTCTCTTCTGTTCTTCGTTCTTGCTCCTGTTTTTTGTTTGTTTGTTTGTTTTTCGCCTTTGTTGTTTTATCATTGATCAACTATTACATCCACTACTAATTTGTAATGTCAAGGGATGTATTTTTCTTTTTTCGCATTATTTTCTTACACTGGCCTCACATGACCCCCCATGCGACATCAAGTAACGTTAATAACAGCATCTACTTTTTTTTTTTTTTACAGTAAGGGAGGCAGCTCAAGGGCACTAAAAAAATGGTAATAAAAAAGCCCTCCTCTAGTGAGCGCTGACCTCCGTCCTAGGGCTCAATGCATTCAGGCTAAAAATTGGGCAAACTGAGTACTTGGTTTCATCTCAAGGAGCGTAAGCAATAGGAGCGCTGAAATCATCCTCAAACTTTACTTAGCACTAGTTAGACCTCATCTCGATTATGCAGTTCATTTCTGGTCCCCCTACAATAGAATGGATATCAAGATTTTAGAATCTGTACAGAGGAGGATGACAAAGATGATTCAGGGGGTGAGAAACTTGCCTTATGAAGACAGGCTGAAGCATTTAAATCTACACTCTCTAGAAAGGCGAAGGTTGCGAGGAGACTTGATCGAAGTCTATAAATGGATGAAGGGCTTTAATAATAATAAGATTTTGATAATGAAAGAGCCAGGTAGGACGCTTAGCAATGGTTTTAAGTTAGAAAAATTCAAATTCAACAAAGACATAGGCAAAAATTGGTTCACCAATAGAGTGGAAGATGAATGGAACAGGCTTGGGAGCCATGCTGTGGGTGCCAATACCATAGATACATTCAAGAAGAAGTTAGATAAAGCCATGGATGGTGAGGTAAGGTGGGGTTGAGTGTACAGGAGCTGCCTTGTATACATAGGCCAACCTGCCTCTTGCAGACTCCTTACGTTCTTATGTTCTTATGTTCTTATGTACTTCGTCGATCCTTTCATCTTTTTCATTTGTAGTACTCGATTCCAGGGATGGAGTATTCGTGTCCAGTATTCGTATTCGTTGGAATTTGAAGTACTCGAATACACAACTCTTGTATTCACTCCATCCCTGCTCGATTCCCGCAACACAATACTTTCTGCTCATTTTTTGTTATTATACCAGGTTGAAAATGGTAGCAAAAACATAACGCCTTTCTCTCTCCTTTTCTCTTCTCTTCTCTTCTCTTCTCTTCTCTCTCTCTCTCTCTCTCTCTCTCTCTCTCTCTCTCTCTCTCTCATTATCTCTGCATCATGCTCCCGGGAAGTCGACATTCACCACTTAATACACACTGTCTCCTTCCTCCATTACTTAGTGGTGTGTGTGTGTGTGTGTGTGTGTGTGTGTGTGTGTGTGTGTGTGTGTGTGTGTGTGTGTGTTTCATGTACATAATTATGTAACTGGGTAGTGTGTATTTGTGCATGTCAGTGTGTGCGTGTGTGTGTGTGTGTATGTGCGGGTGCGTGCCCTACCGGCGTATTTCGTGTATAGAATTAAGCCCACGTTTCTGTGTGTGTGTGTGTGTGTGTGTGTGTGTGTGTGTGTGTGTGTGTGTGTGTGTGTATATGTTTAGATGCGTGTGTTCGTCTCGTGCGATAGTCCTCATGAATATTGTAATGAAATTTGCCGGATATAACAGTGAATTTCTCCATCCCTCTCCTTCCCCAGGTCCCCTCCTCCTTACCCGCCTCCCCTCTCTCCTCCTCCTCTTCCTCCCCTTCCCCGTTGCTCCCCGCTCACTGCATCGCCTCCACATTCATTCCCTGATAAACTTCACTATTATCCCCAAAACTCAAATTCCAATGGCAGTAAGGAATCGTTTCTGATCCTATCAAATATAACATAAAAGTGTTTGCCCGTTCCAGTGTGATTCGGTATATAAAGAGCGCCGAGTGTGAACCGCCAAAAATTCCCTCTCTTTCCCTAATGTATTCAAAACCCGCTTGTCGGGGGAATGAATTCTGGATTCGGCTTATATTTACGATCAGGCCGCCGCAGAAACACGTGACCTGAGCGAGGCATGACCGAGAAAATAATGGACGACGGACCGCAAAGTGCAATGCGAGATCGGGAAGAAAAATGCTCCGGAGATTCCGTCGGCGAAGCGTCCGCAGATTGTCATTAATCTTTTGCACACGGCGATGCCATTATGAGCCGGCGTGAGGCAGGAGAGTGCGGAGATGAAGTTTGTTCCCCTGGAGAGCTAAATAATGTTACTGTGTGTGGGGGGTAGCGGAGGTGTGGGAAGCGTGAGGGTTGGGGGAGGTTAGAGTGGGGGGAAGAGGGACTTGGGGATGGTGTTGTATGATGTGATGGTGCATATTGTGATGTGGTGTGGTGTAACGTGATGTGGTATGGTTTATAATGGTGTCATGTGATGTGGTTTATGTGGTGTGGTTTATGTTGCGTCATGTGGTGGTGTGGTATGATGTGGTATGCTGTGATGTGGTGTGATGTGGTGTCATGCCCTGAACAGAGAAGTAAACAAAAGGTGATGAACAAAATATGAATAGCTTGATTTTGCGCGTGTGTGGTGATTTAATTTCCTTGATGCGTATATAATTTCTTTTATTTTCCGTTTCCTGTTACTTTCTTTTCCCCTGAAGGCGCTGCATCCACACACGTACTTTTGCTCACGCTTCGCAGTCTTCCGAAAACTTGACGTACAGAGTAATTGCTAGGAAGTGCTCATAGCAAAACACACACACACACACACACACACACACACACACACACACACACACACACACACACACACACACACAAACTGTTTCAAAATACTGAATAACTGTGTATTGTTCGTTAGACGCATCCCACTGTTTGGAAAATTATTTTAATTATTTGATCAACTTTGTGTGTGTGTGTGTGTGTGTGTGTGTTTAAAGGGCTTCATTTTCTCGCTCTTTGATAAATAATCTTAATTATTAGTGCATAAACTCACGCACTAAGCTCATGAATTCCTTATCTAAGCACATCAAACAAAATTACCCTTTATAAAAAACAAAAACGCTAAAAATACAGTAAAAGAAGAGGTGAAGAGAAGGAAGGAGAAAAATAATGAAGGCAGGAAGGAAGGCAGAAAGGAAGGAAGGAGGGCAGGAAGAACGGAGGGAGGGCGTGAAGCGGCGAGGCAAAGGACTGCTGATAGGATTTTTTATATTTTGTTTTTTCCTTTACACTCTAACTTTGGACGTGGCGGCACTTCCTCTCGGCGGCATCTTTTCCTTTTCCCTCAGCCCATCGCCGGCTTCCTTTTCTGCTCCTAAAAGACACCTCCTTCAGGGACGCGGCGCCACCCGAGTCGCTGCCGGGGGCCCTGGGCGGGAGGCGGCCGGCACGCGCGCACTTGACGAAAAAAAATATATCTTCAAGGGGAGCGCAATGACCTGTCTAATGAACTCCGTGTCTCTCGTCGACGCTGAAGTGTTGTTGTGTCTTGCCGTGAAGTGTTTGTTGTCTAGTATGCACGTGAGGTTGTTAAAATGGGCCTTAGCGAGGGTTTTTTTAAGGATTTTTTTTTCTTACCTTCGACTAGAGAAAAAATAAATAATTATGTCCTTTCAAGTATTGCTGTGGCTCAGTGTTAAGTGTTTATTGTGTGGCGTGTACGTGAGGTTATTAAAATGTCCCACCGCGGGAGTTTGTAAATTCATATATGATTTTATTTCATTTTACTCTCAGGAAGGAAAAAGTAATATCGCTGTTGTTAACTTGTCGTGCTGTGTTTAATGCACGCAGTGAGATTTTTAAAAAGGGCCAATGGAAGATATAGGTAGCTTTAATTTCACTTAGGACCCAGAAATCATCTCTGAAATGTTTGTGTGTTTTACTGCGATTTTTCTTTGTTTACTGAGCACGTGGCGTTGTTAAAGTATGCCACAGCTTGCGGTTTTTGACGAATGTAACATTTTATTTTCACTTCCTCGAATACAGAAAGAGTATTACTGTTGTAGTTTCCATCCGCTCGTCAATAATTCTACACACGCACACTCTACAAATACACTCTTCGGTGTGATGACTGCATTTACTTTGACGCGTGCCTTGGTCAGTTTTAACAGCTATTAGTGCCGTGAACCCGCCAATTATTCGGGTGATTCTATGGAAATGCAGCGCTTTTAGCCGCCACAAACAGGCTCTTTGTTCCCTCACGCCCGGACCGGCCTTCGATCACTTGATGGCGGCGAGGCGAGGCGAGGCGACACTCTAAAAGCTTCCGTGTTCTATTTCTGACGCGAAGGACAAGCAAACGAAAGGATAACTCAACAAAAAGCTACTACCATTAATAACCCTGCTACTATTGCCACTACCACGCCTAAACTTCCACCGTGAAAATAGTTACGTGTCAAATAAATACGCTGAACTTTTCCAATGGAGGCATGTTATATAGCTGACACATTCCATTTCAGCCTGGCATTTTCCTCTCCGGCTTTACTCTCTTAATCAGTACTCTCGTGAAGCCAGTTAGCAAGAAAGGGCCATCATAATTTGGACTTTATAATGCCGCTGTGTCCCTCGCTGGAAAATGAATCACCCGTCCCGGAGTCAAAGGTGGAGAGGACACAAGCACGCGGACTGAGCACCACGGACAAGGCTTCCCTGCACCTCCACCTTCGCCTAATTAATGCAATCACAGGATGCTTACGGCTGGCTTACTGATCCTCCGTCTACACGTCTCTAACAAGCCTGGAAATTAGGGCAGAGAAGTCCCCCGCGCTGCCTGTTTTGTGGTGGACATGAGCAAACAGCGAACGAAACCATGCAGCGAACATCGAAGTCCCTGGCTGACTGTGACGTGGGGAGTTTGTGGGTCATATTCTTAAACATTTCGACCCCAAAGCACACACACACACATTTCACAAGGCTTTCTTATAGGCGTTTAGAGCATTCATCTGTGTAGTTTGATGACTCTGGTGGTAGTTCGACCCTTCTTCTGCACTATGAACCTAAAAAAACACTCATTGCAAGCCGACTGGTCTCCATTTTGGCCTTTAGGAATAGTTGACATGAGCGATGGAAGAGTCTGACTACACCGACCTTTATGTCATGGCAGATTAGCGGGCTTTTTTTTTTTACACCTTTTTTTGTTGCCCTTGAGCTGTTTCTCTAGCTGTAAAAAAAATAAAAAAAGATGTCTCGTCTCTCACCAAATCACGGTTCTTTGAGTAAGCGGTATTTCTCTTTGACGTAATTGAGCATTGTCCGCTACACGATTCGGTACAGAGTGTAGAAGATTCAGCTTGATTAACGCCAGACTACTACTTCTGTCAGAGGTATAAAGTTGCTGGTTATAATCTTCCTGTCACGGAGCCGCAAGGTAAGAAGACGTAGTGTTGCATTCACCACTTGGTAATTGAAGCTCTCCGACACTCCGGGACAAGGAATCATTCACGTAATAGAACACTTCGCACGCCCGTCTGATTTATGCATGGTGATTCCCGCTGCGTAAGACAGGAATCTTCCACCAGTCTCATTATTTCTTCAGCCCCTCGTTCTTCCATCACGGCCTTTCTGTCACCGGCACACCCACGAGTATTTTCTTTCTCTTTCTTCGGCAGTGAATGAGAGGAGGAAGGAGGTTTTCGGGGGTATGCAAAACCCTTCCACCCTCACACATTAGCGTCCACATTCATCCATCGCTCTTCCCGAACCGGTAACTTAGTAAACAAGAAAGAGAATCACGGACTTCCTCTTACCCTATTTTGTGGCTGAGCGGATGATCGGCTTCCTGGAAACACACTGCGATAATTTAACTGAGTAATGTTGAATGATGAATACTAACAAAGACTGACAGACGGACAGAGAGGCAAATAGATATATAGTTACATAGATAGATAGACTCGAAGGGAAATCAAGGCACTGGCGATGCAGACAAATTACCGGCGTAACGAACACCTGTATTGATTAACCGTGTGATGACTTAATGCCGGCAAACAGATCCTCACACAGCGCGGACAGAGTAAAACCCTCGGCAAGGCATACAGACAACGCGGCTAATAACCAGACTAAAGGGATTCTGCCAGTACACACATATCAAAGGAAGGGAAAGAGACATGGCGAAAGGAGAGTAGAGAAGAGAAGAGAACAAAGGAGAGCAGAAGAGAACAGAAGAGAGAAGAGAGTAGAAAAAAAGAGAAGAAGAAAGGGCAGAGCAGAGGAGAACGAAAGAGAACAGAACAGAACAAAGTAGAACAGAAAAAAAGATTAAAAAAAAGAGAATACAAAGAGAAAAAGGAAGATAACTGAGGATAATCACGACAAAATAGGAGTAAACGCGAAAGAGTAAAAAAAAAAAGGGATGAAAATAAGCCTCTCATCTACTCCATAAGACCATTAAGTACATCTCATTACCAAGCAAGCAAGCAAGTAAGCAGTAACCGTAAAAACAACACCAACACCAACACCTCCCAACATCAATAATACCAACATCAACCTAACTCCCGCACTCCCGTTCCACCATCCTCCCTCCCTTCCTTCCTCACTCTCGGCCCGTCTCCCCGCGTGTTCGGCCTTATCGCCTTTATTTATCTCCCACTCTTGCTCGTTACTCGTAGGCTCGCGGCGATAAACAATGGTGATGGATGGCGGCGTCACGAGAGCTGCCGCGGTAATGCTCGGATGGTGAAGTGGAGATCGATGTCTGGGCCTCCGACGCGACGCACGGGAAGGCTAGGCGGCGTGACGGTAGACCAGGCTGGGATGAAAAGAAGTTGAGGGAATATGAGGAAGGGTGAGGTGAGGGAGGAGAGGTATAGACTAAGGAAATGGCGGAAATGTGAGTAGTGTAATGATGGAGTGAGGAAAGAATTAAAGGTGACGGTAGACCAAGCAGGGGTGAGGAGAGGTTGAGAGAAAGGATAGAGCGAGAAAAGAAGGGAGTAAAGGCGGAGTTTGATAGCAAAAGGGTGGAGCTAAAGGAGAGTAATGGGATGGATGGAGTATGGAAAGGATAGGGTGAAGGCAGAGTAAAACAGCACAATTTGGACTGAAGAAAAGGTAAGCAAATAGAGGGTGGCTGAGAGAAAGGGTAGACTAGGGAATGAAGGAAGTAAAGGCGAAGTTAAACAGCAAAGGGTGGAGTTAGAGCAAGGTAATGGGATGGATGGAGTATGGAAAGGATTGGGTGAAGGCAGAGTAAGACAGCAAAGGTTGGACTGAAGAAAAAGTAATAGAGGGTGAAAGGTATAGCGCCAGTAAGGGTGAAGTGAAAGCAGTATATGGTGTAGGGTGAGCACATAGAGACGGTGTGAAAGTAAAGGGAAGTAAAGGAAGAAGTGGAGGTAGAGTAACATGAAAAACGTGGAGTGTGGGAATCCAAATGAGATCTCACTCGAAGTCAGTTCTAAAAAAAACAAATGTCTATACCTTGACCACATGCCAGGGATATATAAATAGCATACAAAAAAAAGGAGTTACCATTATATTAAACTTCCTGCCGAGACGAGGTTGTAATTACTCGGGTACCAAAGACAAAATAAGCCAAGCTATTAGAAAACGCCAGAAGGAAACAAAATATGACAGCAAGCCACTCCCTAACTACTTCAGCAAAACCTGGGGAGTAAATATTGACGGCACCAACTTAACATGTATATTCTTGAGGTGGCCGAAGGTGGAGCTGCCTGTGTGTGGAATCTGAACTATTAGATTAACATTGTAAATAATAGGAAAAGGGAATGGTGGGGGAAAAGAACACGAGTTAGCAGAGAGGAACAGTGAATGACAGAAAATGGGGATGAAGGAAACGTGTAAAAATGAATGTGGGAGAAACTAGAATATAAGGGTAACTATAGGGAGCAGGGTAAAGGAGGGAAACAGAGGATGAGAAAAACTGGGGAACGGAGTGAATGGAGGAAACGGGAGGTGGGAGAAAATGGAATAACAGGGCAACTGGGAAAACAGAGTGAATGAGGGAAACAGGAGATAGAAGAAACTGGAATAGCAGGGTAAGTAAGGAAACAGTGTGAATGAAGGACGCAGGAGATGGGAGAAATTGGAATAACAGGGCAAGTGGGAGAACAGAGAGAATGAGGGAAACAGGAGATGGAAGAAACTGGAATAGCAAGGTAAATAGGGGAACGGGAGATGGGAGACACTGGAATAACAGGGTAACTGGGAGAACAGAGTGAATGAGGAAAACAGGAGATGTAAGAAACTGGAATAGCAAGGTACCTAAGAGCAGGAACATGAGGAGACACTGGAATGACAGACTGGGAGAACAGAGAATGAGGAAAACAGTCTAGTAGGAAATGGGGCTGACAGAAACGAGGTCGGCCACTGGAAATCTTGCTCTGCTCAGACTGCCTTCCGGAAACATACTTTTTTTTTGTGTGTGTGTGTGTGTGTGTGTGTGTGTGTGTGTGTGTGTGTGTGTGTGTGTGTGTGTGTGTGTGTTGTATCGTGACGTGTTTGTTCGTTGTACTATTTTTTTCTTTTTAGTTTTTTTTTTTAGTTTTTTTTATTCTCCCAGTGTTATCTCGATGTTTTTTTGTTCCTCTCCGACCCGATGGACTGATCCGTCATTATTTCCTCATTTTATCATACTTTTTTTCTCGTTTTCTTGTCTTGCTCTGTTTAAGATTTTTGCTTTTATTTATTCCCTGCGCTCATACAATACATACAAAACGTACAATTCCTGTTTCCATTTTTCTTGATACCAGTTTATTGTAATTACATCTTTCCTCGCGTAAAAGACTTACTCTGATAGGTTAAGCACGAAGGTTCTACGGTCGGTATTTTCAGACGTTTCCGCATCTCACATCAACTCTATTCAAAGGCCAAAACGGAAATTAACCTGGTTCTCCTGAGCATTTTTTTACGTTCATGTTGCAGAAGCCTTGTCAAACTATCACCAGGGTCATAATATACCCCTGGAAATGCCCACAGCAACTACGAAAGCCAGGGTCATGAAATACCCCTGGAAATGCCCACAACAACTGCGAAAGCCCTGTCAATTGTGTGTTCTTGGGCGTCGAAATGGTTCAGGTTCAGGTTCAGGTGTTGGCCTTTGCAACGGCGCTTCCCTATCTTGTTTATCTTTTCAATCGGTCAAGTTCCTCCGTTGGTGTTCCCTTTTCATCCACATTTCATACACTATTTTCTTAGCTTCTTCTGTCCATTCTTTTCTAAACAGTAGATCGCCAATGATGTTGTTTTCTTGTTCTATATAAGGTCTTTGCAAAGCTCTTGATTGTTGGTTAAGAATATGAGAATAGGAGTTCAGTCACCGGGCGAGTCCTTCATCTTTAGGAAACACCTCACACGGCCGCTGCTTGGTGACGGACGGCGACTAAACACTCGCCGGAGCATCCCGAGGAAAGACCATAAGATCAAAGGACCACAATACCATACAGGGCTGGCAATCTTGCTGGCTTCATTTATACAACAATAAGTTCATAGTTAATAATAAATATGCATATGAATCCCCCAGTTCTTGCTTTTTTGTTGATTATAATTATTATTAAAGACTGACATCCTCGTTGGGTTCACTCCTATTGCAGGAAACACATCATTATCACCACTTAGCTAATAATACGGGTATGAGTGAATCTTGTGGATGTTGCTCGTTCTTTTAATCATTCACCAACAAATGGAGCACCGCGCGTCTCATCTACATAATGTATCTGTCAGGGCGAGGCACCGACAGAATAATCCATCACGGACTATATTATTCATTACTCCACCAGGTGGCGAGTCACAGCTGTCGACTCTTCTCCAGAATAAATGAAGGTGGAAAATTAGATGTAATAAAACCGTTGATGCGAGGCTGTTAATTACTGGGACAACAGAGTATTTACTTAATAATTGAGACGTGGATGAATCTTGTGGCTGTTGCTTCCATTTCCATCATTAACACGAGTAAACTGTCCTCAGAATGTCGTCGGCAGTGGAACAAACATGACATTTAATTCACGACTATAACAATTAGCAATTTCTAAACAGTATTCAGATGACGAATTGCCGGAAGTTACGTTATCCACTGATTCTATCTAGCGTCGTCCTCGGAAAAATCAAACAATTGCTTAAAAATAATTCCCATAACAGAGACGCAAGGCATTTCAAACACCAGAAGACTCTTGTCCCTTTCATGTATCTGATCTGGTGCACGGGAAGGGACATGTTACAGTGGGACAAATAACCATTATTTATCAAACACTGCAGTTAAAAGACACACAAAAAAAACGGAGGAAAAAGACTAAGAGGAAAGGAAAAGGCAATGTTATCCTCTGTCATATTTACCGCAGTTTACACGAAGGTTCTGCTCTGGTTTACTTCAAGCAGTTAAAAATTATTCCAGAAACGTTCATTTTAGAGAACACGGATATCGGGAGAAGAATCGCCCAATGCGTTATCTGTCGGAAATTTATCTCGGCTCTGTCCGCGATGGCAGGGCGGAGACGCGGGCGGCCGGGAAGAGACGGGGAGGGAAAAATCATATTTACGACCCAAGTGAGGCTAAATTTTATTTCACGGCGCAGGGATTCCCGCGTGCGTCTGGCGGCCAGAGTACACACAGGGCTGGCTGGCGTACACACGGACGTACACGCGGACCTACACACTGCTGGCTACACACAAAGCACACGTACACGCTGAAGTACCGAGGCGAGGTAGAAATAAACAATGACCCTGCACAAAAATATCCAACTCTGTGTACGTGATAGAAACACAAACACACAAGCCCCCCCCAGCACACACTCACACACACACACACACACACACACACACACACACACACACACACACACACACACACACACACACACATACACACGGTCTTATTCACACGATGCACCCAATTATCGAGGCCGCTTCACTACATACCACCTGGAAATTAAATCACAGGTAAAATCTTCTCCTCTACTTCAACCGATTTTATTCCTGTCTGTACTACACCCGCCTTTTCCCCCTGTTACTCCTCCTCTCCTCTTCCTCCTCCGCCTCCTCCTCTTCCTCCTGAAGCTCCTCCTCCTCCACTTATTGTCAGCTGTCGCGAGACTTATTACAACCATGTGTTCCGTTTTTCCTTTCCACCTTGTTCGGCTTCCCGCGGCGGCTGTCTGGCGAGGTTTAATTGCCTTGTTATTTGTCTCCCAGAAAATTTGCATCGGCCCCGTTCCCGCCGCGGTCCCTCGCTCGCCCCGGAAAAGTGTGCACCTGTGGCATAATTGGATCATACGCGTTTATTGTCGAGCCGTAAACTGGGGATAGATATTTTGAGCGCAATAACCTTCCTCGGTAGTAAAGAGACAGCTTGGGAAGACCGACAGGGGGCGCGAGAGGGTCCGAAATGGCCTGAACTGGGTTGAGAGGGGATGTAGAAGGCGGGTTAGAATACGAGTAGGATAAAGAGGGTGGCAAGGAGAGACTGGTGGCATAGAATGGTTAGGATAGGCTGAAAAGGGGTGTTACGATAGCGAATAAGTAGCTTGGAAGATCGACAGGGAGCAGGAGGTTCTGAATTCGGGTGAACTGGGTTAGGGAGGTAAGGAGAGGGTGGCAGGGAGGGATTGGTCGCATTGATGGGTTGGGATAAGATGAAAAGGGGTATTACGATGGTAGAGAAGAAGCTTGAAAGACCGACAGGGAGTGGGAGAATTCGATATGTTCTGAACTGGGTTAGAAAGGATGAAGAGGGTGGCAGGGAGGGATTGGTGACATGGATGGGTTGGGATAGGGTGAAAATGGATAGTTTCGAAAGCAAAGAGTCAGGAAGATGTGATAAGGGTTATACTGGGCTAGGAAAACAGGCTACGAAAAGGAGGGAGGGTAAAAGGAAGATACATGGAAGGAGTTGGATAATGATGATGATGATGATGATGATGATGATTGGGGCGTTCTGTTCTTGGCGCCGCAACTGCGGGGTCATATGGCGCCGAAGGTGTAGGTGTTTGTGTGTGTATGTGTGTATATGAATGTTGTGTAGTGTAAGTGACATTGAAGTGTTGGTGTATGTGTGGAACAATATGTATAAGAGGACTGTAGCAGGACGAGAGCCACTACAAAGGAAGGAGTTGGAGGCTGTAGTGGAATGTCAGGATGAACGAATACATTAATTTTTGTTAGTGATTTTTATTGGCGGCGAGTTGGGTTACGTTCTACTGACATCATCACTTTATTGCGTGTTGGTTTTTGTTTTTTACGCGGAGATCTTTGCAGCGGATGGTTTATTTTTATCCAAACACCGGATCGCTTTCCTTTTTTCTTCTTTAGTTTGCTTTCGTTAGAGTTCAAGTTACTGAGATGGATATTAATTCTCTCTCTCTCTCTCTCTTTCTCTCTCTCTCTCTCTCTCTCTCTCTCTCTCTCTCTCTCTCTCTCTCTCTCTCTCTCTTCACCAGTCCACTAAAATACACTCCCCTTCACTCTCATCCATTGCTAATTATTCCACACACCTTTCAGTTTTACACCTACCTTGTCCCCCTTTACAGGTCTACACTTCATCTTTACAAATCACCGTTCAACACCCTCATCGATAAAACACTTCCCCAGCAACACAAACTCACGGAACACTTCACAAATCACCGTACAAGACCCCCGCCGATAAAACACTTCGCCCGTAACACAAACTCACGGAACACTTCACAAATCACCGTACAAGACCCCCGCCGATAAAACACTTCCCCCTTAACACAAACTCACGGAACACTTCATCTTTACAAGTCATCGTACAACACCCTCACCGATAAAACACTTTCCCGCAACACAAACTCACGGAACACTTCATCTTTACAAATCACCGTTCAACACCCTTACCGATAAAACACTTCCCCGCAACACAAACTCACGGAACACTCCACAAATTACCGTACAACACCCTCACCGATAAAACACTTCCCCCGCAACACAAACTCACGGAACACTCCATCATCTCGCCCACTAAAATTAAACTCCACTCTCTTCCCCCTCCCCCCTCCACCCTTACCACTAATCCCGTTAATCCACCCTTATCCACCCTTAAAAAAGCATTACCTAAGCCCTGGGTCCTCACTCTCCCTCTACGGTCATACCCATCCCCCTTCCCATCCTTCCCTCCCCTCCCTTACACCCTAATGCACAGGCAACTGGCGCTACTGAGTGGAGGGAAGGGAGAGGGGAAGAGAGAGAGAGGGGAAGAGAGAGAGAGGGGGAGAGAGAGAGAGAGGGAATCCATGGCGCTTCGTAATTAATAGCAAACTCCATTCTCCTACTCTACCAGCGCTCCCCCGGATACTCTGTCCACTCGATTCTCATATTAATTAACTCATATATATACCCCGACGCTCAATAATAATAACCTGACTACAAATCTAATTCTGTTGATATGAAATAGGCTTCGGGTGGCAGTCCGCTACATATGGGGCACGCAAACACACACACACACACACACACACACACACACACACACACACACACACACACACACACAGAGTAAGCAATGGAATGGAAGTTTACATATTGCAGGGCGAAGCTGTGTGCGCGTAGTCAGAATAGCAGCTCTTAAGACAATGAAACCTGCGACTTGATACTTACACGCACACGCACACACACACACACACACACACACACACACACACACACACACACACACACCTTTCCCCCCCCCACACACATACACAATGCCTATACGAAAATATAGCCTGCCAACGACAAACGGAAAAATAAATGACGCACACACAAAGTCAGACACGGAGACAGAAACGAATGCCTTCTACAGCGAGACAGGAACCCCACACGACACGGAACGACACACACAACACAATACAGTACAGACAACGACGGGCACACAAAGGACAGTACTGAGGGGAGGGAAGGCGAGGGTCGGGACGGGTCGGGGTTGGACTGGACGAGAGGGGAAGAGAAGGGAAGGGAGGGACAGAGTAACAAAACAATCGAATGGAATGGAATAGGTAGAGGATGGAATATAACGAAAAGAAAGAACTGGGAAGGCTTAAAAGTGACTTCGCAGTATGAAAGAAAAGAATGAATACGAACTGAGCAATGGAATGGAAGGGGGATGGAAGTGGAAGAAGTGACATGGAAAGAAACAAAGAGGAGAGAAAAAGATTTGCAGTTTAGAAGGAAACAATAGGATGAAGGGAACAAAGAGAAAAAGAAGAGGAAATAATAGAATAGAGAAGGAGACAAATTAGATTATAGCCAAAGGAATATAGTTTCAAAAAAGGAAGGAAACAGTAAATAGGAAATAGAGAAGATACAGCGAAAGGGCCAAGGAATAGAAATGGAACAGAAGAGCATCGAAGGAAACAGAGCCCCAACGAAGCGGTGAAACAAGAAGAGAAGTAAGACCAATAAAGTAAAAAAACGAAACGGCAGAATAGGGAAAAGGAATCAGTGAAAATGAAGATGAACGAACGAAATAGAAAATATACGAAAGAGATAAAAAGGGGAAAGGAAAGGGCTGATTAGGGAAAGAGAGACAGTGAAAGATCAAAGCAACGGAAATGAAACAGATGAGAAAAATAACGAAACAGACCCAGAAGAAGAAAAAAAAAAATAATGAATTTGTTTTCACAGTAACAAAAACAGCTGAAGGGGAAACATCAAATCAGGGGAAAGGAAAGGAAGGAAAGGCTTGACGTTAAAAGGGAAACAGGAGGAGGTAGTGAGAGAGCAAAGGCTAGTGGAGGGGCGAGAACAGGGAGGCAGAAGGGCAAGGCAAGGCTCACAGCACGAGACCTGTATCACCCGGGTGTATGTAGCATTGCCGCCGCCCGCGCTGAATTCCCTCCCTTCAGGCCCCAAAACGGCGGTAGGCTTTTGTACTCGCGTCGTAAATCAGCGGACCACCGGGATACTGATATTATATTCATGGTTTGTCCCCGCTGACTCACCCCTATACCATCCACCTCCTACCCCTCATCACCCCCAACCCTCCCCCTTCCTCTCCAACACCCTCCACTCCTGCCACGTCCTCCACCGCATTCCATTCCCCGCCTTGCCTCTCCCCATCCACTTCCTCCATCTCCCCTCAGCCACCTCCTTAACCCTCCCCCTCCTCCTCCTTTTCCACCCTCCATTGTAATGTTCCGCCGCTGCGACTTAACAAGAAAAAGGTGAAATTTCAACACACACACACACACACACACACACACACACAGACACACACACACACACACACACACACACACACACACACACACACACAGACACACACACACACACACACACAGACACACAGGTGCAGGCATAGGCTCAGGCACACACGTAATGGAAACGGACAGGACTGAGAGAGAGAGAGAGAGAGAGAGAGAGAGAGAGAGATGCAAATACAGACATATTGGAACTGTCTAAGCAAAGGAATGGAAGGGGGAAACAGACCAACCAAATAATTCAGTAAACAGAGTGACATAAATAAAACAAAACAGAAAAACAACCAGAGAATTCGAGTTACTGATTGATCTAATTTTGACACAAGAGGACCGAAAGTTTTAATCTCTCTCTCTCTCTCTCTCTCTCTCTCTCTCTCTCTCTCTCTCTCTCCTTACATTCCCCGTCCCTTCTTCAATATATCTGTGTGTGTGTGTGTATGTGTGTGTGTGTGTGTGTGTGTGTGTGTGTGTGTGTGTGTGTACCTCAACGTGGGTACATGTGCGTGTGAGTGTGTGCAAGTGGGCTGGGTATGTGAATATTCGCTGCTTTTCCTGCCAAGGCCCTCGACCAACAGACAGGCGCTGACAGGAATATGAAACAAATAAAGCCTCCCCGGCAGCGCGCAGCACGACCTGGAGGAGCAGAGGACGGGCGGAGGACACGAAAGAAGGCTAGAAAGTGGTAAGAAAATGGGAAAGAGAGTACAGCAACAAGGAAACGCGTGGTAAAAAGCGATAAAGGGGACAAAGAAAGAACGAAAAACACGAAAGAGGGCGAAATAGTTATAAAGAGAATGGGAGAGAGAGTACAGCAACAAGGAAACGCGTGGTAAAAACGATAAAGGGGACAAAGAAAGAACGAAAAACACGAAAGAGGGCGAAATAGTTATAAAGAGAATGGGAAAGAGAGTACAGCAACAAGGAAACACGAGATAAAAAACGATAAAAAGGACAAAGAAAGAACGAAAAACACGAAAGAGGGCGAAATAGTTATAAAGAGAATGGGAAAGAAAACAAGGCAACAAACAAACGCGGGGTGAAAATGATAAAAGGAGGGCAAGTAACCAGATAACAGTACGAGAAAAGAGAGGAAAGAAAAAGGGTTGTGGCTAAAGAAAGCAGATCACAACAAAATGGGAAAAATAAATCACTGCAAAGAAAGACGAAAAAGATAAGAGAAGAAAGAAAGCACGTCACAAAAAATAGCAAAAAGAAAGAAAGACGAAAATGATAGAGGAAAAAGAAAGTAGGTCACAGCAACAAAAGAAGTGCAAGTAAAGAGAGGAAAAACAGAGGCTAAAGAAAAGAGATCGGAACAAAATGGCAAAAAGACAGCGATACAAAGATAGACGATAAAGAGAGAAGAAAAGACAGCAGGCGACAGCAGAAGAGGAGGGCAAGGAAAGAGAAGAAAAATGATGGAGAGGTTAAAGAAAGCAGCTCCCAGCAAAATAATAAAAAAAGAAAATAGTGCAAAGAAAGACGAAAAAGATAAACAAAAGGAAACAATAACAGGTAAGAAGGACAAAGAAAGAAGAGAAAATAAGAGGAAACGAGAAGGGAAAATAGACGTAGAGTAAAAAAAAATCTGAAAAAAACATGAGCGAAGGAAAAAAAAGGAAAATGTTAGAGAAGAAAATGAAAACAAAATACAAAGAAAAAGTAAAGGAAGAGAAATCGAATGAGTAGGTAAAAAAAAATAAACATAACCAAATAAAACAAGGGCAAAAGACAACAGCCGGTAAGCAAGAAAAAAAAAAGAAGACAACAGGATAAAGAAAAAAGAGAAAAAATCAGAGAACACGAAGCACAAAGAGATGAAATAAAAGACAGAAAGAAAAACAAGTGGAAGAGAAAGAAAAACAAACCACAGCAGGCAAACAAAACAAAGAAAGAAAACAATCGAAAACTAAGAAGAAAAAAGAAGAAAAAACAGAGAACAGAGAGAAGACAAAATCAAAACAAACAGATATTTAACAAGAAGACAAATCAAAACAAACCCTTTAAAAAAACACAACAAACAACTTCAAAGTAAAGGGTAAACAACTAAACCCCTTATAAACAAACAATACAAACCCCTCAACAAACACACACACACACACACACACACACACACACACACACACACACACACACACACACACACACACACACACACACACACACACACACACACACACACACACACACACACACCTAACAAAACCCCAAAGCAAACACAAACGCTAAACAAACAAGCAAACGCAAACGAATTAAGAAACCCACAAAGGGAGACCACGCGGCTACTCGTTGAATAATCCGTGAGTCGCACCTGTGGGAGGCACTTATTGGGTGGCAGGTAATGGCCCGCGCGTATGCGAGGACAACGGCGGTGGCGATATTGTATTAGGGGAGCAGACAACACATCCCCGCCAGCTGTCACTAGGAGAGAGAGAGAGAGAGAGAGAGAGAGAGAGAGAGAGAGAGAGAGAGAGAGAGAGAGAGAGAGAGAGAGAGAGAGAGAGAGAGAGAGAGAGAGACACACACACACACACACACACACACACACACACACACACACACACACACACACACACACACACACACACACACACACACACACACACACACACACACACACACACACACACACACACACACACACACACACACACACACACACAGGGTGGCTGAGTAGTTAGCGTGCCGGCGTCGCGGGTTCGGGTCCCGCCCGCCGCCACAAGCTAGGATTTTTCAGTCACCGCCCACATGCTGTCCTGAAGACCTTCTATCAACCCGGACTTTCGATTCTCTTTCTAAAGAGAGGATCAAAGATGAGCTCCGGGGGGCAGCATGACCCACGCAAGATGGCGCCTCTGTGAACACTTGCCTGCGTCATAACGGGCTGGGGCCGGCCATCAGGCTCCACCAAGAAAGCCTACCGGCGACATAGGCTGAGACATAAAATAATAAAAAAACACAGGCACACGCATAGTTTCAAGGCAAGTCTATGTGCAATGTTTGAATAAAAGAGATTAAAACAAAAACAAAAACAAGGGAATGAGATACTGTTTTCTTTCATGTGGGTTTAAATCCTTGCAAACAGTAATTAAAGGGAAAATGCACAGTTTGCCGCAGAATTCTTTTCGGGGCTCGGGAGATGGAAATAAACATATAATTAGTAATTACCTGATCAATTATCGTCAGGGAAGACTCGGCGAGGAAAATGGAAGGTAAGCACGCACAGCAAAATCCTCCCGGCTAAGAATACTTGATCACGGCGGGTTGTGCAGCAGCGCCAACGAGCCGTCTGCACCTCGCCACACACGTAAGACAAAACGTTAGTTGCTGCATTAGTTATTTCGCATCTGATTGTCTAGAGCGAGATGCGAAACTCTTCTCCCTAAAAATACCTTACCAACGAGCCGGCGCATGCAGCGTTTCACTACGTAGAACATTCATTAGTCAAAAAGTTCATTGTTGAATAAGTTATTTCGGATATCAGCCATTCAGTGGATCGAAGAGTATAATTATCCCTGCTAATAACCGCCAGTCAGGTTATGTAGCATCGGCCGCCAACTTCCCACACCTCACTGCACACACTTGCCAAACGGGTCATTGTTGAGCACATTATTCCGCTAGTGTTCGCCTCTTAGCTCCCGGTGAGACGCATATTTACGATGTTGCGTGGCATTCCTTTCACTTCCCTGTCATTTAAAGCTTGAGCCAGGAAATGTTAATCAGCGTTTCTGGTGAAAATTATCGCACATACGGGAAAGTTTAGTCGGTCATTGATGAATAAGTAATTGCAAATCTTCTCAGACTCAAGGTAAGCGTTGAATCATACATTAGATGACGCCTATCAGTCTCCTCGCCTCTCTTCCTGAGTGTCAGTCAGTGTTCTCGATTATGGTGGTATTCCGGAAACTTTCAGCCATCAAGCAAAGGTAAATTTTATTCATTCAAAGACTAAAAAAAAATAAAAAATATCGAAGGTCAATAATGCAATGAAAAGATAATGATCCGTCACTAAGAAGAAGCCAGAGTGATCAAGTAAATAAACAAAACTAAACAAAAAATACTATCACCACATATAACCATGCACAGAACGCCACACATGAGCAAGAACGCAACACAAACACACATACAGAGCAACCCAATAACCACGCAATGATGAGGAACACAACACAGCAGCACGAAATAAACACACAAACACACACACACTATATACAGACCAGTACGAAATGGGTCATATTCACGCTTTTCAATTCTGCATCTTATAAATTCAAGAGCAGGGAATATCATCCACAGAGAACACACTAGTAAACATCATCAGCGCGTCACTTAGGTCAACACAAAGGCCTTTCCCTTCGCTATAATTGATGATGTCATTGACCGGCAAACAAAGGAAGCATACACAGAGGCAACCCCGAGTCAGCTTTAGGCAAGAGAAAAACTCAACTCGTTTATGAATCGGCGGACAGCTATAGGCAGCGTCCCCTTTACCGGCATTACGACACCCATCGCTGTTTTATGCATAGCCAAACACATATTTAATTTCACCGAGAGACGACTGGGTATACTTTAATCATATTTATTGAACTCACGTATCTATGACTCCGTCCACCTCATTAGTTTACTTCAAAACTCGCCCGCTGTGTTTGTTTGTTTACCATGAAAACATTTTAAAGGTCACAAAATGATAGTTTAAGTTGGTCATTCTTTTTACCACACACACACACACACATGATAATATTTTTTTTTTCCTGCGTTGCTACAAAATTGCGCGGTATGAGGAGAAAAAAATAGAGAAAAAACTTTAAACCTTATTATTATTTTTTTTACGGGAATAACCTGACTGGTGATGTGAAAAGCGCGCCGGGAGCTGCAAAACTGGGGTGGTGATGATGAAAAAAAAAAAAAAGAGATGGTGGTAATGAAAAAAAGAAGATGGGCGGGAGACGGCGGCGTGAGATGAGAGGTTAAAGAATAAAAAAAAATAATACGTAGACGTGGAAAGAAAATGAAAGAAAATGAGAATGTGAGCGAGCCAGAGCGAGAGAGAGAGAGAGAGAGAGAGAGAGAGAGAGAGAGAGAAATACGGAAAGACAAACAGACGATACGTGCAAACAAACAGAGATAAACAGGTAAACAGACAAGCAGACAAACAGATAAACAGAGAAATAGAAAGACGAAGAGAACACTGCGAGGGGAGAATGAATGCGAGGAATGAATAATGAATACTCTACTTCTTCTTCTTCTTCTTCTTCTTCTTCTTCTTCTTCTTCTTCTTCTTCTTCTTCTTCCCCTAAGGCAGGCGAACGAAAGAAGGGGAAAGGGAAGAATTCGGAAGAGAGAGAGAGAGAGAGAGAGAGAGAGAGTCAAGGAACGAAGGAATGCGTTAAACGGGAGAAAGAGAGCGGCCAGGAATTAAATGAGAAAAACAGAGGGAAGTCGAGGAACAGACGAGGAAAGAAAAAAAAGAAAAAAAAAGAGAAAACGGAAAAAAAGAGGGAAAGAAAAAAATAACGAAACACGACAAAGAGAACGAGATGAAAAAAGATGCGAGGAGGTAATGAGAACGAGGTTAGAAACATGGAAAGATAAATGAGAAAGAGGAGGAGGAGGAGGAGAAGGAGGAGCAGGGGGAGGAGGAGGAGGGTAAGAGAAACAAAAACTCCTGTCATCCCTATACGAATAAAGAGACGTGTGTGGACAAAGAAGAGAAGAAATGAAAGAAAACCGCAAAAGAGAATAAAAAAAAAGGTACGTTACAAAAAGATGAGAGAGAAAGAGAGAGAAGCAAAAAGGAAGACGGGTGGCTATTCCGTCAGTTTCAAAGGGTGAGGAGAGGAAGAAGGAAGAGTGGAAGGAAAGGCAGATAAAGGCGAGAGAAACAAAAGAAGAAAAGAAAATCAAGGACCAAAGCGAATGGTAAAATATGCGAAAATACGACGATAGATACAATAAAAGATATGAGTGTAAACATCACGAAAATGGAAATGGAGAAACATGCGAATGAGTAGGAGGAGGAGAAGAAAATGATGATGCAAAAATAGGAGGAGCAGAGAAAGAGAAACCAAGGGAGTACTATAAGAGGGAGAAAAGCATGACAAGGAAGAGGAGGAAGAGGAACAGAAGAAATAAGATAAGCAGAAAGAAAAAAAAAATGAGGAAGGTAGAGAAGAGGAAGGAAAATAGATTAGAACCAAATGAGGGGATAATATATACAAACGATAGAAAATAGAAAAAACAAACAAACAAATGATTAAACAGAGAGAGAGAGAGAGAGAGAGAGAGAGAGAGAGAGAGAGAGAGAGAGAGAGAGAGAGAGAGAGAGAGAGAGAGAGAGAGAGAGGGGGGGGGGGGTTGAGGCAGGAGAGAGCCGGTGGAGAGGGAGAACGCAGTAGAGGGGAAGAGTAGCGGATTGAAATCAACGGGAAAGGACTGCAAGTAATATAGAAGGTTGGGGGTTGTTGTGTAGGTCGTTGTCTAGGTGAAGGCGTGGATGTGTACGGGTGAAAGAGGGGAGGAACGGGGATACAGTCAGTTTCGAGGAATTATTAGGAAAGACTCCAGCCCACACTCGTTTCCCTGTTACTTTTCCATAACACATATCATTCCTCTCTCTCTCTCTCTCTCTCTCTCTCTCTCTAACCGCATTAGTAAATAATAACCGCATTAGTAAATTTGCAGACGACACAAAGATTGGCAACTCGGTTCTCACTGACGAAGACAGGCAAAGCCTCCAAGAGGATTTGCACAAAATTTCAGCTTGGTCGGATAGATGGGAGATGCCCTTTAACGTAGACAAGTGCCAGGTCCTTCAAGTTGGAACGAGGAATAAGAAGTTCGAATACGAAATGCGCGGCGTTAAACTCAAAAGCGTACAATGCGTCAAAGACTTGGGGGTCAAAATCGCGTCAAACCTCAAATTCTCACAGCAATGCATCGATGCAGCAAATAAAGCGAACAGAATGTTGGACTTCATTAAAAGAAACTTTGTATTCAAGAATAAAGATGTAATACTCCCGCTCTACAACAGTTTAGTCAGACCCAACGTGGAATATTCGGTACAGTTTTGGTCCCCCAACCATACAAAGGATATTGCTAAATTAGAAGGTGGTCAGCGTCGGGCAACGAAAATGATACCTTCCTTGCGCAACAAATCCTACGAAGAAAGGCTTTCTACCCTTAACATGTTCTCTCTTGAGAAACGTCGCCTCCGAGGAAAACTGATCGAATGTTTTAAAATACTTAATGGTTTCACGAATGTAGACAGATCAACATTGTTTATGATCGATGACACTCTGCGCACGAGGAACAATGGCGTAAAACTCAGATGTAGACAAGTAAATTCAGACTGCACCAAATTTTTCTTCACCAACGTTGTAGTGCGAGAATGGAATAAGCTTCCACCATCAGTGGTCCAGTGTAACACGATTGACTCCTTCAAAAATAAGCTCGACCGTCACTTCCTTCAACTTAATATCAACTAGAGTAGAAATGCAACGTTTTGGAGTCTTCTGATTAATGTAAAATCACTTAGGTTTAAGGACAGACCACCAAGTCTGGACCATGGGGTCTGTGTGGTCTGATTTTCTATGTAAATCTATCTATGTAAATCTCTCTCTCTCTCTCTCTCTCTCTCTCTCTCTCTCTCTCTCTCTCTCTCTCTCTCTCTCTGTTCGTTTGTGTAATCGTCAGTGTTTCTATTGTTATCTTTTGTATTGCGTTCCCCCTTATGATTTTTATTTTACCTCTTTCTCCTCTTCCTTTTGCCTGCTTCTCCTAATCTTTTCTCCTATTCCTCCTCCTCCTCCTCCTCCTCCTTGATCTACTTGCTGCGGTTAAAACTGCGTGTGTTGTGATCTCTTTTCTCCCGTTTTCTTTCTCCGGCTGACTGTCTCTCCCTTACGTAATTGAAGCAAAACAGTAGAGCACGGTATACTCTTAAGCTGAAACTTAAGCTGAAGCGTCTCTGGTTGACTCTGTACTTTTAAACTTTCGCTCTTCCTCCTTTTTTCAGGGTGAGAGGAAGGAAGGGATCCCATGTTAAATTTAGATGAGGCTGCCTAGAAAGTATTCGATTCCCCAAGACAAAGAATGGGTACAAAGTGCAGCACTTATAAAACTCCATAGCTATGTGTTTTTGTCCTCCGCGTGTACCCTCTGAGAGAAAAAGATATTAATCAAGGGAAGTTGACGCATGCTACAGAATAAGAATGCTAGAGGGAAGGGATTATACTTTGTAAGAGGATAGATATTTTTTGTCTTTTTGATTCCATGTTTAATGATGTAAAGTGAAACCTGGCATGAGACTTTGTACTTGCATTTTAAACCACACGTAATGAAAATTGAAGCAGGAATGGCGAAAACAGAGACAGCATAGGTATTTTACAACAGTTCATGCACTCGACGACGATGAAAAAAACTAACCAAGCAAGACACATTGTACCATCATTTTCAAGTGCATGTGATAAAAATGAAAGTGGAATTGGCGATAAATAGTCAGCATAGGCAAGAAAAAGTGGCAAAAGAAAAACGGCATTGGACAGCATTTCACATCACTTCTATCACTTGACGATGATATGAAATGACCCTGGCAAGAAAAATTGTATATATGTTGCGCTAAGTCTAATGAAGGGTATTTATTTGTACTTAAAATACCTTGCCTCTTGACTGAAAATGGTATTGGTGAGGTTAAGGGTATTTTAACTCGATATTATACCTTAGTTTTCGAGGTATTCCCTTTTTATAACCTTCAATTATTACCGTGTACCTGCATTTTAAACCACACATAATGGAAATAAAAATAGAAATAGCGAAAAAGTAAGTCATCACAGGTTTGGAATTTCTCAACACTCCTGTCACTCTACGATGATGAAATAGGAACCAGGGAAAAAAACATGTACTTGCATTTTAAACTACACACGATGAAAATAAAAATAGAAATGACGATAAAATAAGCCATCACAGGTATGGAATTTCTCAACACTTCTGTCACTCTACGATGATGAAATAGGAACCAGGGAAAAAAAAAAACATTGTAGCTGCATTTTAAACTACACACGATGAAAATAAAAATAGAAATGACGATAAAATAAGCCATCACAGGTACGGAATTTCATCACTCTACGATGATGAAACAGGAACCAGGGAAAAAAAAAAACATTGTACCTGCATTCTGAATCTCTCGTGACGGAAAGAAAGGAATGAATGGCGTAAAAAGTGACAGAACATGTATGGAATTTCACGACACTTCTCTCACTCAATAATAAAAAATGACCATGGAAAAAGAAAACTGCACTTGCATTTTAAAACACACATGATGAAAATAAAAGGGACTGCGTAAAAAGAGACAGCACATGTTTGGAATTTCACAACATCGCTTTCGCTCGACGATGGTGGAAAACGAACCAGGAAAGAAATATTGTACCTGCATCAAGACACCTCTCCATCCGAAATTGACCTCTCTTTTGCCCACTCTTTACTTTTTTTTTGCCTATCATGGGAGCGGTGAGTAGCGGGGTTTTTTTACACTCTTTTTGTTGCCCTTGACCCGCCTCCTTTGTTGTAAGAAAAATAAAACAAGCGTGATGTAAATAAAAAAAAGGCAAAAAAAAAGAGCACAGGTATGGAATTCCACAATAATTCTCTCACTCAACGATGAAGGAAAACGAACCAGGGAAAAAAAATATTGTGCCTGCATATTGAGCCTCACATGATGAAAAAGAGGAAAGGAAAAACATGACAGCTCAGTTATGGAATTTCACAGCACTGCCCTCACTCGACGATCCCACTTTCTCTCTCTCTACCTGAACAACCTCCAGGCCTGCACCGCTTCAAGGACACGGAGGAGCGGCCTGAGTGACGGTCCCCTCCCTGCGAATGCCACAGGGCCGCCGGGGAGACAGGTGTGTCGAGGCTTGTACGGTAAACAATCAAGGTAATGGGTGTAAACATCCCCTGTAGACCTCTTCCGGTTCTTCCCCTCCTCTCCTCCCCGCCCCCCTCCTCTCTCCCTGCTTATCGTGTGTCTCCCTCTTCGTACCATTCCGTATTGTTTTTGTTGGTTTGTTAAGCTATCTGTACTTACTGTTTGTTTGTTTTTGTCCGGTTTCATTTTTTTTGTTTTCCTTATCTTCCCTTGTGACTTGTTAATCTGATTTCTTTTGTTCTGTTTGTCTGTGTTTCCCTGTCTACAACTGCCTGTTTGTTTGCCGATATGTCCATTCGTTCTTTGTATCTTTCATTCTTTGATCTATGTGTTTGCCTTAGTTTGTGTCTGTCCTTTTCTTTTTATGGCCTTCCTGCTCTTTTTTAAGTTTGTCTGTTTATCTCGATTTCGTCTTTGATTCTATTTACGTCTATCCGTCGGTGAGTCAGTCTCCTCCTTTTCTATCTCTCATGTTACTCTTTTTTGCCTCTTTTTTGCCCTGTAGCGACTCATGATGATTAACTGACAATGAGTGCAGTGTGTCAGTGAGGGCGAGGTTATGCAGCATCAATAACACTGTGTAACGTTCAGCCGCCCACCTGTCCATCCCACCGTTGCCAGATTATCGTACTCACAGCATAGTATTTACCGGTTTCTGACGCCTAACTATTGCCAAGAAACAAACATCAGCTAGATCTAACTCTTTTAACGATAACTATAAATGAGTTTCGTTTTTGGAGCCCAGAAGACAGTTTCGGGGGTAGGAAGTCGGGATATATAGGCGGCTGAGTACGACAATCTGGCAACGTTGATCCCATTCTACCGACAGGCCAGGGATGACGTCAGGATCCACCAGCCACTACCTCCCAATGACTGCAGCGATAGAGGCCTCGACGTTCAGGCCTACATGCAGCACTTCACCCGCCACCATTAAGTGTTTTTATACCCCTGGCCTGACCCTTACATCAGCGTGCTAGGCCAAGTACCTGTGTCGGTAATCTAAGACGCTTCCACCTCCCAGCACATCAATTATTTTCAAAGGCCAAAATGGAGAATAATCCGGTTTTCATGAGGGCACAGAGGAATGACTAACCTACCACCAGGGTCATAAACTACACCTGGAAATACCCGTAGATCCCCAATGAAAACCCTGTGAGTGTGTAAGCGGCGAAGCGTTTGAGAATATGGTCCCTGAGTAGCGGTTTGACATCCCTCCGTGTACACCGGCCCGCCTCAGCCACATGACCCACGCACCAAACTTGTGATGTAGCGCCGCCCCGCCCACCGAGGGATGTCATACCCAGTCCCGGCGCCACCGACACATTGTACGCACTAACCTCGAAACCCCCGTCACCTTCCCTCCCCTTCCGCAGACAACGCAGTCAGACCCACCACCCACGCATCATTTCGCTACCTGTTTTACTTGTTATTCATTGCGTAATAAAAATAAAAGCAAAAATGGCGAAAAAAGTTAGTATAGGTATTAAGAAATGACGAAAAAGAAACAGCATAGGCCAGCATAGGTATGGAATTTCACACCTCTTTCACACTATAACGAAATGTGAGCCAGGCAAAAAACACTGTGCTACCTCCATTTTGAACCGCACGTGATAAAAATAACATGTTTTCAGCCATTAATTGTTATTATTAGTAGTAGTAGTAGTAGTAGCATCATTCTTTTTGTTTTCATTATAATTATCAGTCATTATTAATTTCAATGTCATCCCGTTCGCTAAATAGTTAAAAAAGTCCGGAATGCATTTAATGACAGTCGTTAAGAATTCAAAACCTCGCATAAATCATACGAATATACATATTTTACAGTCGACTGATTTTGACGTTTACCCGCACGATGGAAATATATAACGAGTCATTTAGAGTGAACGAAGCACGGCGCGGAAGCAAGCAAGCAAATAAACGAGCAGATAGGCAGGCAAGCAAGCAGACAGGTAGGCAGGCAGGCAAGCAGGCAGGCAGGCAAGCAGGCAAGCAGGCAGGCAGGCAAGCAGGCAGGCGAGGAAGCGTGTGCCCTTTCAAGGCTTCAAGGTCGATGAGGCATGCCACGACGTCGTGTTTTCGGTGAGAAAGTGATGGCGCTTCCCACTTAGTCAACCCCAGACAGACAGCTTCCCTTCCCTTCCTTTCCCTTCCCTTCCCTTCGCTTCCCACCCCTTCTCTTCCCTACCCTACGCTTCCCTTCCTTTCCCTTTCCCTTCCCTTCGCTTCCCATCCCTTTCCTTCCCTTCCCTTCCTTTCCCTTTCCTTTCCTTCCCTTCCCTTCCCTTCCCACTCATTTCCTTCCCTCCCCATTCATTTCCTTCCCTTCCCATCCCTTCCCTTCCCTTCCCTTCCCTTTCCTTACCTTCGCTTCCCATCCCTTTCCTTCCCTTCCCTACCTTTCCCTTCCCTTCCCTTTGCTCCCCATCCCTAACCTTAACTTCCCTTCCCTTCCTTTCCCTTTCCTTTCCTTTCCATCCCTTCGCTTCCCATCCCTTTCCCTCCCATCCCTTCCCTTTCCTTCCCATTCCTTCCGTTCCGTTCCGTCCCTTTTCCTTCCCTTCACATCGCTTACCTTTTCTTCCCTTCCCGTCCCTCTCCATCCTCTCCAATCCAATGCATCTCTTCCTTTCCCTCACCGTCCATTGTTTTACCCTTCCTTTCACATAACCCCCATTTCTGTCCCAGCTTTGTCCTATTTTTTCGTTTTTCTTTTCCCTTTTCTGTTCTTCCTTTTCCTTCCGTTTCCTACTTTCTCTTTCCCTTCCTTTCAGTTCTGTCCTATTCCATTCAGTTCCAGTCTTTTACCCACCTTAGCCTCCCTTACCCTTCCCTTTCCTTACTCTCCTCATCCTTTCTCTTACCTTGCCTCTTTGTGCTGTCTTGCCTTGCCGTCCCGTCTTATCCCTTCCCTTCACTTCCTAGTCACTATTTTCGAGTAGAGTAACGATAGGTAGAGAAGAGGATGTCAGTGGACGGGAGACTGTTATGCTTTCGGCTTCCCATTCCCAACCGAAGCTACATTACAGGTAAGGACCGGGGAAAGTTTGAACGAAGTCTTAGCTCAAATTGGGCCCCGACTGAGTAAAGAAATACCCGCACACACGAACACGCCGGGGAGAGGAGCACGCAAAATAAAAACAAATGTAAACAGACGCCAAATCAGAGCATGGCGAAGGCAAAGCAAATGAACGAATGAACTTTTTCCCCCATTTCACTACGTTATAATTTCTATAGCTTGGAAAGTAGCATTGGGCTGCATCAAAAGAATGGGTAATCCCTCTCCATTAGAGCATCATTAGAGCATTTGTAGACCATTTTTTCCGCCATAATTTCAAAATATTCCTCGGTAAAAAAATGGCAGAGATTTTTTTTATAAAGTCAGATGAGGAATCCAGTGATGCAAATGACGTTCACTAAACAAGCGGTACGCAAACAAGGACGAAAAGTTAAGTTGGTGACGCTAATGTTGAAATAAAGCCGTGGAGTGGCGGAAATGAGGGAACAGGTGGATTCATTATAATCAGGGAGGCTTATGACGGATTTGTGCTACTGTGTGTGTGTGTGTGTGTGTGTGTGTGTATGTGTGTGTGTGTGTGTGTGTGTGTGTGTGTGTGTGTGTGTGTGTGTGTGTGTGTGTGTGTGTGTGTGTGTGTGTGCATTTCCCTTTACCTCCCTCATCGGCAGACTAAACTAAACCTGTGAAGGCCACGCACTAGACTGCTTCATTTGGAGGAAAAAACACGAGCAGGAACTGAGCCCCTGATGGCCATAAGCTCATGTTCGAAGGAAATGCTGCACGTCATAATTCCAAAAAGAGAGATAACACAAAATGCATCAAAGGCCGGGCTGGCGGGTAGAGGCTGGAGGCTAATCGCTCCCCGCTGCATCACACATTGGCGCCTCCATTTCCAGAGCCCCAAACACCCACAGCAGCGGCGCCACTTGCTCGCTACACGGATTATCATTCCCCATTAAACGACAGCCTGCACGGGACGATAAAGCACTAAAAGCGGGAGGTGCTTTATCTAAAATATCTACAACATCTCTTCCGGGATTCGAACTGAGGGAATCGGATTCGTAATAACACCATGAGCCACTCCACCCTGAGAGCGTGTCTACTTAGTACGTACTCGTGAATTCATATTTAAACGATGTGCCCTTTTCGGTACGATCTTTTTCCTTCTACAATAACATAAATTCGAAAACTGAGCAGCCAGTTGCAATAGTTTGGAGAATACTCGCCAATTTGTAGCAGTTTATCTCTCCCTCTTGAAGGTCAGTCTACAAAGCAGCTTGGTGGGTGGCGCGCGTATCACCTCGCTTCCAGGAACAAAACAGAGGAGAGCGAACCAAAGGATTACACCAAGAATGTTATGCAAGTTTCAGCGTCATCATTTCAGTTCTGTGGAAATCAAACGTGAAAATATACTTCCCACTCGCAATAGTTTCATGAATATGTTTCACGAACACTACACCGTTGACCGTTTCTCGTTGTGCTTCGCCCATGACCCAGATGTCTCACGGTTCTCTCCCACCACAAGCTCAAAGGGCCAACGGGACGGAGATGAGCACCGCCGCCATGCACATCGATAGCGTATGCTTCCAACTTTACCTTTACCTTACCTTCGCCCCCCATAACCACACCAACCCTAAGTGAAGCGTCTCTTTTTTGGCAGTTACAAAAAAAAGTACTTCCACAAAGATTTATCTCCACCGCTTAGCTGACCAAAGTGAGGACCAAAACTGTGAGGCAAAAGGTCGTGGGAAAGATGTATCGGAAAACCCCGCTGATCAACAAACTCGGGGTCACACACGCCTCGATATCTTGTGTTGGCGATTCACAGACGAGGCAGCACACGATCACCGCCCCAGCCTCCCCTCCCAGCGACCACCCCGACCCTAGAGAAGCCATCAAAGGGACTCCACTTATACTACACGATTTGGGGCCAAGGATCAGCTACTCTCCTTTCATCCCATCGGCCTGATCCCTCCGATTCCAATTTCCCAATGGAAGCGACTCGGGAGGGATACACAAGGATCACGGTCGTATTCAGTACCTCGAAGCATCCACTAAGCACCGTCGTCTTTCTCCTCTTCCTCCTCCTCCTCTTCCTACGCCTACTCCTCCTCCTCTTCCAGTGTTACCATCTCCAGCAATCGTCAGCCATAGAAGAAATAAGTTATCGCCATAATTTCCAACGATTTTTTTTGTTCTGGCTCAACTGCAATGACCTGCCTTACCTACTGAGTACTACTTGCCTCACTCCACCACCCAAATGAACTATACTTAGCTACTTGTCCTCCCCATTCATAGCCTAATCTACTCTAGCAGCATTGTGCCGTATACCCGTGAGCTCTCCCCTTTCCCAGACCTATTCTAACAGTGTTGTATACCGGCAAGCTCTCCCTTTCCTACCTGGCCATTGGAATCCGCCTACTCAACAACGGTAAGCGACCCACTAACTCTCAGTCGGTCTTCTCTCGCTCGGCCACATCGTATATCTAGGCACAAAGAGAGCTTATTATTATAGTGGCTCATACAATATCTACTGACTTCCCTACGACCTTGTGAAGAAGCAGAAGAAAAAAAAGAACCACACCACCATCACTATCGCCACTACAGAGAATCATCATTTCCATCAACACCGCAGCAACCACACATAATACACCCATCTTTATCACCTCCTCCTCCCCCCTCTCTCTTCGACTACCTCTCACACACACACGCACACATGATTCTAGCAAGTGATCCGGCCTTAGATAATTGACATACACAAACAGACACATACACATTGCCAACACCAGATTATAGCCGGACCTCAGTTGCATAGCGGCGGCGGCAGTGGTGGTGGTGGTGGTGGTGGTCAAGGGAGGCGGGAAACTAAATAAAACACGGAGGTTTGCGCCAACTATGTCGCTGCCTGACGCTGGTGAAAATAACTCGCCCGTAAAATGCCCACACGGAAAAGTTAAAATAAAAAAAAGAATCACTAGAGGGGAGATCAAACCTTTTTTCTTTTTTTTTCTTCTTTTTTTTGGCTCCTTTTATTTCAAGTGTCTGCATTTGCTCTTTGATGAAAATGGTGGTGGTGGTGGTGGTGGTGGTGAGTGTTTTTGGTAGTGGAAGTGGTTTCGGTTGCTGTGGTGGTGGTGATGATGGTGGTGGTGATGGTGGTGGTGGTGGTGGTGGTGGTGATTTGTTTTACAGTAGTTGAGGTATTTGTCTTATTGGTTCGTGACAGGCGGTTGGGAGAGTTCGTGCGTACTGGTAAATGGAAAAAAAAATCTCTCTCTCTCTCTCTCTCTCTCTCTCTCTCTCTCTCTCTCTCTCTCTCTCTCTCTCTCTCTCTCTCTCTCTCTCTCTCTCTCTCTCTCTCTCTCTCTCTCTGTCTCTGTCTGTGTGTGTGTGTGTGTGTGTGTCTGCTAACTGATATACTAAAAGGTTTCCCATCAATTCAATATTTTTCCCAGAAGTATTCCGCGCAATAAAAGAAAGAAAAGGTGATTTACATGAACAAATAAAAATGGAAAAAATACAAACACGGCTCTCATAGTAATACACACACCTCCCCCTTTGAAAACAGTCACACATTATACACACGACACAGCCAAGGAAAGTAAAGCCTAACCAAGCCATGCCAAGTCAACCCAAGGCAACCCAACCCAACCCAATCCCACCAAACGCTTACTACAAACACACAAACACACAAACCGACCAATCAGGAGAACCTTTTGCCAAGACGCCCCGGAGAAGAAAGTTGGGAAAGAGCACGAGAGAAAAAAAAAAGTGAGTGAGAAGAAAAATATTAAAAAAAAAAGTAATTTCGAATCACGTGGCCCGACCAACACACGTTTTTCCTTCACGTCCCTCTCACGCCATTCGCACGGAAAACTAATGAGTACAGCTTTTTTAGTTACTAGAAAGCAGAGTTCAAGGTTTTTTTTTCACTCTTCTCTCCCTTTTTACAGCCTCGGGATAAGAAGAGGAGGAGTGGGGCAGGAGGAGGAGAAAGAGGAGGAGGAGGAGGAGGAGGAGGAGGAGGAGGAGGAGGAGGAGGAGGAGGAGGAGGAGGAGGAGGAGGAGGAGGAGGAGGAGGAGGGGGTTGGGACAGGTGGGACGATAGGGGAGAAGAGGTGTAGTGGAAGAAGAAGAAGAAGAAGTAGAAGAAGAAGGAAAAGAAGAAGACAAAGAAAAAGAAAAAGAAAAAGAAAAAGACGAAAAAAAAGAAGAAAACAAAGAAAATAAAAAAAGAAGAAAGAAAAAGAATAAAAAAATGATCCTGAATTCGTATTAGATAAAAAAAAAAGTAGAAAAATAAGCGAGAAGAAATAAACAAAAAAAAGTCAATTCCGCGAGCTGGATCTGACAGGCAAATCCTTTTTCTCGCGCGTAAAGGAGGACCTCGATCTCACCTGCGTAATGTCAGCAGTATCAGCTTTCAATACCACTGGAAGACTGAGGGGCCGGGAGGAGAGCGGTGGAGCGAGAGAGAGAGAGAGACAGAGCAGGAGGACGATGAGAAAGTATTCCCCGCCATTCTCTCTCGGCAGGGCCCCGCAGCGAGAACCCACTCACCTCTGAAAGGGATAAAGAAAAAGGGTAGAGGACGAGGAGGCGGAGGAGGCGGAGGTATTTGATTTCGATGCCATTAGCGGATGCTGTTGGGTCGTTACGTCACCGATACCTGTTGTTACGTCACCTCACGCTGCGCTGAGTCCACCTCTTCAAGATTTCGTGGCTCTAAAGTGGCGTCGTGTTGTTCAAGATTTCGTTGCTCTAAAGTGGCGTCGTGTTGTTCAAGGTTTCGTGGCTCTAAAGTGGCGTCGTGTTGTTCAAGATTTCGTGGCTCTAAAGTGGCGTCGTGTTGTTCAAGATTTCGTGGCTCTAAAGTGGCGTCGTGTTGTTCAAGGTTTCGTGGCTCTAAAGTGGCGTCGTGTTGTTCCTTGGCTTTTTTCTCTTGCTTTACTTTATCCCGCACAAGATCAATTAAGGGTGTTACGTAATAGCTTTGTTGATACATTCCACCCTAAACGCCGCTTGATATATCCTGCTTTTAATGAGGGAACGTGAGATTACTTTTGATATGCATTACTGGGCTGCCTATTACGTTTTCCTTCACTTAATTACTTCGATAACTTGTACTTTTCCTTTATTGTTCAGTACTTAGTGTTGAATGAGCTAAAATTGGTAACATGATCATCTCCTTTGCTCTCATCTCCTGCCAGTGCTATGCACTTTCTCCATTGCTTAAGTGTATGTGTTCTTTCCTTATTCGTCTGTCAATAAATTTACCTCGAAACCCTTTTTATGATGTGTAAGCTCAATATATTATCAACTCTCGTCTCAACCTCATGCTATCTACTTCCTCCATCGCTCAAGTGTTTTTTGTTCTTTCCTTATTCGTCTGTCAATATATTTACCTCGAAACCCTTTTTAATGCTATGTGTTACCTCTATCATCTCTAGCTATATGACTTGTAAGTAAGCTCAACATAAAATCAACTCTCGTCTCAAACTCATGCTATTTACTTTCTAGATCGCTTAAGTGTTTGTTGTTTGTGTTGTTCCTTATCCGCTTGGCAATAAATCTATCTCGAAGCCGTTTTATGGTGTCAGTTACCTCTACTTTCTCTTTTTATCTTGCATGTATCTATCTAGCTTAAATGTAAATGTGCAAATGAGGCTTGGGTGAAATTAGAGTCTCGATTACTAGACTCCTTCCTCAGCAACGCGCGTTATCGTCCCCGAGTGGCCGGAGAACAGTGTTAAAACGGAGAACAGCATCGACGCGCATGTCAATTTATGCTCCGCGACGGTATTTCCGATACGCTCCGATAAGCTGCGTTGCGTGACAGAAATTATTGATGCGCGTCGCTTTCCAATACGACTAGATTAATGCCGCACTCCCGCGACACCCAATCCCTCCGTCCACACACACACACACACACACACACACACTCAAACACTCACGCAAGGATACTCAAACACACTCAAACTCACTCTCACACGAAGACAGACAAACACACAAATGAATAACCTCTACATTTTATTTTTTGTGTGTGTGTGTAGGAGCAGTATCTTCAGAGTTTCTTTATTTTCCTTTTTTTTTTTACATAATTTCCTCCTCTATCAATAACCCTTCCCCCCCTACACATGCACACGCCCACACACACACACACACACACACACACACACACACACACACACACACACACGCCTCCTCCACACTAATTGCTGCTCTACTCACCGGACTTTAATTTTCACCTCTTAAAAAATAAATAAAATACAAGAAAGTAAAGAGGGAACAGAAAATATCGGACTGGTTCTGATTTCCCACGAGTGAGGAGGAGGAGGAGGAGGAGGAGGAGGAGGAGGAGGAGGAGGAGGAGGAGGAGGAGGAGGAGGAGGAGAAGGAGGGGGAGGAGAGGAAGAGGGGGAGAAGAGGAAAAGGAGGAGAAGGAGGAGGAGGAGGAAAAGCAGAAGGAGGAGAAGGAGGCGGAGGACGGGGAGGAGGAGAAGAAGGAGAAAGGCGAGGAAGAGGAGGAGCATCAGAAAACATGGACAAGAACAAGAACACGAACATGAACAAGCACAAGAAAAACAAGAAGAAAAAGAAAAAGAAAAAAATAGAATATGAAAATGATGACGACGTAGGAAAAGAAACAATACAAAAGCTAAATCATGGGGAAAAATTTGTTTAACGAAAAGAAAGAGGAAAAAAATATGAAAATGATGATGACGTAGGAAAATAAATAATAGAAAAGATAAATTATAGGGAAAAAAGTGTTTTGCCTCAGGAAGATATGACAATAAGTACAAGGAGAGAGGAAAAGTAACCAAAGGACAAAGGTAGGCGGGGAGGGACGAGGCGAAACAGAATAACCGTTTTATTTCCAAACAATATTCCTGGAAATAACATCGCGCATCATCAACAAATTGCTGTGATGGCTATTCCAGGAAAAATGGTCAAAATATCATTGATCTTACAAAGCCAGAAGTACCGTCAACAATTATCTAAATGGGAGTGTGTGTGTGTGTGTGTGTGTGTGTGTGTGTGTGTGTAACTAGCATTTGTATCAGGTGTTACACAAAACGCTTCACTGCTCACTCACACGCACGCACATACGCACACTGACACACAAAAAAAAGCGCTCAGGGGAGAGAGAGAGAGAGGAGGCGATTGAAAGGAGAAAGTGGGTAGGAAAAACAAGTGGGGAAGGATTGCAGAAGGTACCATTACGGAGATGTCTTGTTGACGTCTATTTGATCTGACTCACAGGGGTAACAGGGATGCAGACAGGTAGATAGATAGATAGATACAGCGTGAGGAGGAGGGTGTGTTCGTGTTCATCTTCGTGTTCTTGTTCTTGTTCATATTCTTCCTGATGCTCCTCCTCTTCCTCTCCTCCTCCTCCTCCTCCTGCTTCTCCTCCTCCTCCTCCTCCTGCTTTTCCTTATCCTCCTCCTCACGCTTTATCTATCTATCTATCTACCTGTCTGTCTCCCTGTTACCCATGTGAAAGGGAGAGAGAGAGAAAGGATAAATACTGTTAATGAAGACCTTTTTATTTTCATTTTTCCCTCCTCTGTGCACGCCGCGCCAGGCCATTGCAGCCCCGACTCAGCGACGCCCCTCACGCTAATTGTGTAAACACGCTCACACCTGGCCGAGTACACACCATAAAGCCACCAATGTGCACACGGCCCAGGGTACACACACACACACACACACACACACACACACACACACACACACACACACACACACACACACACACACACACACACACACACACACACACACACACACACACACACACACACACACACACACACACTTGGGTACAGAAGCACACGTACGCGAGCTGTTCGTAAACAATCGTCACACACTCCCCGGTTTCAAAGCTTTGGCTGTTAAACATTCAAACACACACACACACACACACACACACACACACACACACACACACACACACACACACACACAGAGAGAGAGAGATACTGATAGATAATATAACTGACACCACATAATTATTCATCACTATAGGCCACAAAACAAGAATAAATTATACGATATGCAGACAGATGTATAGATAAATTAATGAAAAATGTACACGCACACACACACACACACACACACACACACACACACACACACACACACACACACACACACACACACACACACACTAGTCAAGCTGCCCTCCAGCGACTCGACACCAGAAAATGATCCGTGGAAGTGGGGGGGGGGGGGGGATGGGGGTTGAGCCTGAGCCGCGTTGAGTCCCGCCGCCGCCGCAGGGAGTATTGTCTAACTGCAGCAGCGACACCTTCCACTAAGTAAAAAAAAAAAATGGCATATACGAATGGAAACAAATACCCTCGCTATCCCCCGCTGCCTGTCTCGTATCAGTAGTGTGTTTCCCGCCTGTCTATCCTTGCCTGCACCTGTCCACCCGTCGACGGTGACACGCTGAAATAAAGTGGACGTTATTGATCCGCTCCGTGGCGTCCATCCATTCTTCAGCGGCTGTCACGAGCGAGGCTTCATTTGCTGAGTGAGAGGAAAACATTCGCCGTGTATCGCTAACGCATCCGATTCTGCGACAGCCTTTCTTCTACCGTGTTTTCTCCTCTCTGCGACTTTGCTTTCAAGAGAGTTTCAATATTTATCTGGGATTGAGTTTTGGGTCACTGATTTTTTATAACTATCTTTCTTACTTCGTGGAAACACCGTATTGTTCGCATCTACCGTAAAGTAAAAGAATATACTCTGATCGCTTCTCCTCATCCAGCGCCTCCTTACCGCTTCCTGCACTGCACCACAACACAACGGTCGTCGAGGTGAAGGAAAATGTTTACAAGCAGATTTCAAGAACTCGTGAACCAATGCAACACATGTATGTCAGGCGGACCATTCCCACATCGCCTGGAAATCAATGGCTCTATTTTCATTCCTGCGTGAAAAGTAGATAATGGAGATATTTGTTGCTTGTCAGGTTCTTTTTTTTCATGTTTGATGCAATGTGTGTGTGTGTGTGTGTGTGTGTGTGTGTGTGTGTGTGTGTGTGTGTGTGTGTGTGTGTGTGTGTGTGTGTGTGTGTGTGTGTGTGTGTGTGTGTGTGTGTGTGTGTGTGTGTGTGTGTGTGTGTGTGTGTGTGTGTGTGTGTGTGTGTGTGTTTATATTTTCATTACATTACCTATCTATCTATTGCTATATCTATTTTCACTATCATTTTAATAACTTATTTATTCATTACCGCTTGAAAAGGAATTCAGAGTTCGTCCCAATTACTGATGACAATCTGAACTGATACAGCAACAAAATAAAAAGTATGTCCTTTTATTACAAAAGGGCATGATAATTAAAGTGATAGATTATTGTAAAAAAAAAAGTGGATTTATAATCTAATTATCTTTTCGAGAAAAAAAAATTAATGCCATTCCAGGAACACAGGCTGCTTGATCTATGCGCGGTCTGCACGCACACACGCACGCACGCAGGGTTTTTTTTTTCTCGGCATATCATTTCGCAATACCCTCACTCTGCTGCACCGTTCCTCGCACAATAAGGTCATTCATAACAATACATATCCTCCCCCACTCTCCCCTCCCCCTCCACAAACCCTCCCGCCACCACCGCCACCACCACCACCGCCGCCCATTGACATGCCGACCGTCACCTCACCATTAATCGATAGACCGCCCTTCACTATATTATACCTTTGAGAACTACAAAGGAATGGACCAGCCCACGAGTGACATCAACCACTTCCACTGACCGTTACCTCGTCGCTAAATCAATGAAGTAGGGCGCGCGAAGCAATTAAAACGAAATCAATTAATCAAGAAAATGGCCACTTGAAAGTTTAAGGAGCTTCAAATAGCAGCAGTACTTTTTAATGCCGAGAGCAGTTAATTACGAAGAGCGTTGTCACGAGTACTCAGATCGCTACTCTTGAACGCTAACGACTTTCACATCAATTATTTCTAGAGGCCAAAAAAAAAAA
>NC_066510.1:26995706-27008206 GCF_024679095.1 Eriocheir sinensis | reverse complement strand
CAATAATGATCACTGCCAGATCATTCTAACGGGGAGGAGAATGACTAGTTGGCTGGGTTTGTCCACCACCGCCACCCACATCAGCTATACCGTATTCCCCCCAACTTTACCTTTACTTTCTACCACTGATATCGCCACCACTACGACCACCACCACTACAGTATTCTGCCGTGAGCTACAGTGATTTGTCGGCTGTGTTCTCTACCACTAACACCATCACCGCTTCCGCCACCATCCTTTTCCTACCATCAATGCAACCACTATCCCTCCGCCATTGTCGATCTTGTATCAACACTACCATTGTCACCGCCATCCTACCATCCCCGACACCACCGTTTATCGCCACTACCACACCATACCTCTACCACTGTCACCACGCTCACCACCATAACAGAACCACCACCGCGACCATGCACCACGGCACTTCACCACCCCGACATAACCATTTATCACCACCACCAAATCATCATTATAGTTCGACCACACTACCACACACTGTCGCCACCATAACAGCGCCGTGACCATACACACGCACCGCTGTCGTTACATAACCTTATTTGGCAAACATGACAAAACACGAATTATTCAACATCAAGAGCCTTTTGACCTGACAACTACAAACAAATATCTCCCGGAACGCTCTCAAAGAACGTTCAATTAAGTGCATGGTTTTATTTATTACGCACGGGGCAATGACTGACCAAGTATTTATTTTGAAAAGCATGAAGCAAAACAAATTAATATCATGACGTCCGGGACAATAGCACACGCGGAACATAGCAACGCATAATATGTTTCCTGCCATATTAAATTGGCAAGCACTGTCCCCCCCCCCCACCCCCCACCCCTCGCAGCTACGCGTTGTCCCGCCCCGAGGCACAACACCGGACAGCCTACACGCGGATTTCATAAAGTTGCAAATATTCAACCCTAGAACCTGCCAGAAAAAAAACAGCCAAAAGAAGGTAAAGAAAGGAAATAAAAGTGAATTGATTGATTAAAACTGATGACATTTTTTCTTTTGCAAAATTCTCACTTTTAAATCATTCCGAGAAGCATTTTTTTTTTGTCGGTTCAATTACATTTACAAACAGAGCAGCCGCCGTCAGCAGCATGAGTATATATAGAACACTACGCAGAGGGCAGCATACATTGTCTCCTTTGCCTTCACCTAATACTCACTTCCCAGAAATAATGAATTACTAATTGAACTATTGGAGTTACATGAATAATATGACCCCAAAAAAAGCTTACATAGAACATTCACAGCGGGTCGTAAATTTAGCCCCATTGTTATTTTTCGCTTACTACCTACTTTCCTTTCCGGATAATAATTGTCTCACAGTATCGTTAGTTACAAAACCATCAGATATTACCAGAGGAATAAAAGTACCAATAACATTACACAAAAGGATTCAGTTCTTTACCAACGTTGTTTTCACTTACTGCTCATTTTCCTTAACTGAGAATTTTCCAACAGAACAATTACAATGAAAAGAATCAATGGAAGCGGCAGAGCAATAGTTATATAGACAGAATATCTAGTATACTTTTTGTCCTTTTGTTTTTTACTCTTTCTTCCTCTACTGGGAATTTGCTATCTACACAATTACGGTTACAGAAATATAAGGCAGTACAAACAGACTAACAGTACACGTGGAATTCCCTGCAAAATTCCATTAACATTGCCCTCACGGCTCTCGATGACGTCACTGAGTCTTGTCTTTCTTCTTCTTCTTCTTAATTCCCTCTTATTTCGTCATGTCTCCTCTTCTTTTTTTCTTCGTTCCTTTTTCTTCTAGGATTCACATAATGCCGCTCCTTCCTTTGCCGAATCTTTCCTTGCGGTACTATTACAACAAAATAAAAAATACAACATAATAGACAATCCCACAGAGACCCGTAAACTTCACCCTAATGGCCTTAACTAAATTCCCCGTAAATTCTCCCCATCTTCTTCCTTTCTCGAGCGTTCAGTATCACCAGGTGGAGGCACACACACACTCATTAGTAGGACACCTGTTCATTAAACTTGCCCTTTTACGTGACCTCAATCAGTTTCTACTCTCCTGAAGAAAAGGTAGAAATATGTACTTAATCCTACCTTTTTTTTAAACTATTTTTCTTACTAACACAAGCTTAGGCATCATTATATCCTTCACAGAAATATATACTGAATCCTATCTTTTTTCAACCTATTTTTCTTATCAACACGGGCTTTGGCACTTAAATATCCTTCACCCATTTTACGTAAGAATTGTGGATACGTATTTTTTCGGCGTGTTTTCAAGTACTTTCCACAATTCGACGAGCGTTCCCAAAGAGTAATCTACATCTTTATTCACCCGCTCCACCTTGCCCTTTCCTCCTCCTGGGTGCGTAGGCTGAAGGGCGCAGTGTGGAGGCGAGAAAAAAAAAGTAAAATAAAATAAAAAGAGGAAAGCTTGAGGAGTCACCGTGGCGGAGACCAAGAAGTGGCCAGCCAGGGAACGTTTGTGTGTGTTTGTGTGTTTGCTGCGGCCCGAGGGAGAGACGGAGTGAAGGAGGGGAGGGGCGGAGGGCAGGAGGGTCGAGATGGATGAAGGAAGGGAGAAGGGAGGGAAGAAAGGGACAGGGGAGTGAAGAGGGGCAAAGGAGAAGGGAGGGCAGGCCGGAAGAGGAGGGAGAATGAGAGTAGAAGGAGGAGGAAAGTATAGAAGATGAAAGGAATATAGAAGGAAAAAGGAGAGGAGCGAAAAGAACAGGGAAAGAAGGAAAGACAGAAAGATGGAAGATGATGAGGAAAATGGAAAGTAGAGAGTAGGATATAAAAAAAATAAAGACGAAAGGGTAGAAGTAGCCATAGAAAAAGAAGGAAAGGTGGCTTGAGGAATGGGAGAAGATGTAGAAGGGTTGGGAAGGGTGAAGGACGAGGGACAACGAGGAGGAGAGGAAAGGGAGACAAAGAAAGAGGGGCAGAGAAAGAAGAGCGACCTGAGGGAGTGAGAGAAAGAGGCGGTGAGGGAACTGAGGCAGAGAAAGAGGAGGTGAGGGAGGAGGTGAGGAGGCGAGACAGAGAAAGAAGGGGAGGGATGAGGGAGGGAGGGAGGCAAAGAATGAGACTGGATGGGGGCTGAGGGGGTGAGACAGAGAAAGAGGGGAGACATTTAAGAGGTGAGGCAGAGAAAGATGGGGAGGGATGAGGGAGGGAGGGAGGCAAAGAAAGAGAGTGGAGGGGGGCTGAGGGCGTGAGGCAGAGAAAGAAGGGGAGGGATGAGGGAGGGAGGGAGGCAAAGAAACAGAGTGTGAGTGGGGGGCTGAGGGCGTGAGGCAGAGAAAGAAGGGGAGAGATGAGGGAGGGAGGAAGGCAAAGAAAGAGGGTGGAGGGGGGCTGAGGGCGTGAGGCAGAGAAAGAAGGGAGGGATGAGGGAGGAAGGGAGGCAAAGAAACAGAGTGTGAGTGGGGGGCTGAGGGAGTGAGGCAGAGAAAGAAAGGGAGGGATGAGGGAGGGAGGGAGGCAAAGAAAGAGAGTGGAGGGGGGCTGAGGGCGTGAGGCAGAGAAAGAAGGGGAAGGATGAGGGAGGGAGGGAGGCAAAGAAACAGAGTGTGAGTGGGGGGCTGAGGGAGTGAGGCAGAGAAAGAGCCGCCTTGATCGACACGCCCGCCACGTAGGTCCTCGCCAGCTGGTCTCGGGAAAGTGCCGCATTTATAACCTCAGTGTCCCGCCGGAAAATTCCCAATCTTCCCACTACACTCGGCGGGATGGGCGCGGATCACTCATCTTCACGGGTCATTTAAGAGGAAAAGGTTGAAATAAAGGGATTCGTCCTCTACCCACGCCTCGACCACGCTGCCTCGTCTCCTTGCCTTCTCCCGACCTTTCATCTCATTCTCTCTTTTTCTTTCTCTCTCTCCCAGTCTCCCTCTCCTGCCTTCTCCCGACGTTTCATCTCCTCCCTTTTTCTCTCACTTTCCCAGTCTCCTTCTCCTGCCTTCTCCCGACCTTTCATCTCATTCTCTCTTTTTCTTTCTCTCTCTCCCAGTCTCCCTCTCCTGCCTTCTCCCGACGTTTCATCTCCTCCCTTTTTCTCTCACTTTCCCAGTCTCCTTCTCCTGCCTTCTCCCCACCTTTCATCTCTTCTCACTCCTATTCTTCCTCTCCCAGCGTCCATTTCTCTCAAGCGCTCTCTCTCTCTCTCTCTCTCTCTCTCTCTCTCTCTCTCTCTCTTCGTAACTCCTTCCCCGTCCCGTCCCCTCTCGGTTCAAGGGTAAGACAGTGAAGCAGCGACTCGATTCAGCGGTTCGCATCCTCTTCGCGTGTTTGGTTCGCTTCCTCAGACCCGGGTGTTGTCTCGTAGAAGGAACCCCAAAGCTGATACTGGTTATTTGTCTGCTCTGGTTATAAGAGTGAAATGAACAGTGGTTACGGATGAGGTGACCGATTATTCCTTCCTGACATGAGACACAGTACAGCCTCTCGTCCACGCCTCCCAAGTGTTTAGGCTCTGAGGGAGTTTTAGATCAAGTGACCGGAGAAACAGCGACCAAGATTTATTTCCGCCCGCGAAGAAAGTGCACAAATTCAGGAGTTTTTCCTCACTTCCACGTCCTTAAGTAAATTATGTCGCCTTCATCAAAACTCAGGCGCAGAATTTAAATAAATATGCTGCAAAAATTGAAGCTCAAACCTGTCGAGATGAAAGGGAATGACTGATTTATTTGGGGCTTTAGAGTCAGCGCCGCGCCAGCCTGCAAACCGTCCGTCTGTCGCTCGGGATGAGTTACTGAATGACATCAATAATAATAATAATAATAATAATAATAATAATAATAATAAGTAGAAGTAGTAGAAGTAGAAGAAATAGAAGAAATAGAAGAAGACGAAGACGAAGACGAAGAAGAAGAAGAAGAAGAAGAAGAAGAAGAAGAAGAAGAAGAAGAAGAAGACGAAGAAGAAGAAGAAGAAGAAGAAGAAGATGATGATGAACAACAGCAACAACAAAAATAACAAGAACAACAAGAAGAATATAAACGAAAAACGCGACTTAGAGAAGGGTTGCTGACTAGACTTGTAACAATTATTCTCACGGCAATAAATGAAACCTCCAGTCCTCCCCACACTCCTATCTCCCTCCTCCTTTCACCCTTGCCTCTAGTTTTCTCTCCATCTCTCTCCCTCTCTATCCCTCATTCCTCCCTCTCCCTTTCCTCACCCTCTGACTTGCTCTCTCTCTCTCTGTTTCTCCCTCTCCCTCTTCATCACTTCCCATCTCCTCACCTTTGTACTGTAGAGGCGCGTGGGTACTCAAAGTGAAGGAGGAGGAGGAGGAGGAGGAGGAGGAAGAGGAAATAGAAGAGGAAGAGGAGAGGGGGGGGGGGAAGGAGGAGGCCGCTAACTTCCTAACGCTGAAAAATCTACTTCACACCCACGCCTCTTATACCCTCCCCCCCTCCCCCTCTCCCCCCGACCCCCACTCTCGACCCTAAGGTAAAAAAACGGATTAAAAAGGAGAAAAGAGTGAAGCGTTATTAGAATATCAAATACGGTACCCGGGGAAAAAAAAATATCCGGAGCTCCTGTGAACTCCATTAATTTAGCACCGAATATTATAACCCTCTCGCGCTGAGCATTCTCCTTTTTTTTTATATGTGAATATCGAGAACTCTTTTTCTCCCTCCCTTTGACTCATTTCTTCTATCCTGTAACTGTCTGTCTATCTATTTGTATCTATCTATATGTCTGTCTGTCTATCTGTATCTATCTATCTATCTATCTATCTGTCTATCTCTTTTGTTTGCCTGCTTTTTTACCTCGCTTTGTTTTCCTCCTCTCCTATGTTTGATTGGATATTTTCCTTTCTTTGTTTGTTTATTCCTTGATTCTTCTCTTGTCTCGCTCTCTTTCTTGGCCTCTTTTATTCTCCCTTTCCACCTATACCCTTTATCCTCTTTCTCCTCCCCCATCCTTTCTCCCTTCCCTTTGTCTCCCTGTTCGCGTAGCAGGTCGTGATGAACCCAATAAAATATTCCTATATCACCAATTTGTCTTTACGTTCCTACAAGCGCATCTTTGACTTCTTAAACCACAGTTATTAACCTTAAAAGAATTAATTCCTCCCCTGTGACCTTGAGAGCTTGAGTTTTCTTTATTCTCTTTTGGCTTTGAGGGGAAGTTTTCTTTCTTTCCCTTAGATCCGAGGTTAAGCGTCCCATCTTTCCCTAAGGGCTTGAGGTCGAGTTTCGTTTCTTCACGTGTCTTTGAGCCTGAGTCTTCTTCCTTCTTCCATGGCTTTGAGGATGAAAAGGGTCTTCGGCTCCAGTAGCTTACAGGCTTTGGGCAACAGTCTTAGGTCGGAGTGAGATTTCTGCCTTCTCCCACTTTATGGTTTTGTTGATACAGGTTTTATTTCTTCATATTGGTTTATATGATGATTCTTCTTCCCTTGTTTCCATCCCGCTTGACTTTGATGACTGATTTCTCCCCTTGTGTTACGTTTTTCTTTTTTCTGTGCCTTAAATGTGAGTGAGGCTTCTTCCTTCTTCCAATCCTAGGCCATGAGGGTTTAATTAGGATCGCATTATAAAACATTTCCCCGCCCAAGAACACATATTTGACAAGGCTTTCCTAAGAGTTGTGGGCATATCCAGGAGTAATTTCTTGACCCTGGTGGTAGTGTGACCCTTCTTCTGTACCATGAACCTGAAGAAACACTCATTAGAACCCGACTGACCCCCACTTTGACCTTTAGAAACAGCTGATGTGAGAACTGAAAGTGTCTTATAATACCAAGCTTAGTAAGTGTCCCCCATCATATATTGGCTTCGAGGATCAGTAACTTCTCTTGTAGCTTAGTCTTGAGCGTTTAGGAGTCTCTTTGCCTCCTAGTTCATGGTCTATGGGACACTATTTTTTTCTTTCTTCCTATTTAACTTTGAGGGTAAGTGTATCCTCGTTGTGGTTTAGTCTTTTCTTTTTGGTAATCTTGAGCGTTAAGGAGTTTTCTGGCATCTTCTGGGTCATGGCTTCCCCTTTTCGAATCTCTTCCCTTCCTATCAGCATTAAGTTTCTTCCTTACCCCATTGGCTTGAGTTTCCTTCCTTCTCTATTATCCTCAAGTCTTTTCCCTTCCCTTGGTGGCCTTAGGGTGGAGTGAGGTATAGTTTCCTTCCCCCTGTGGTTCGTAGGTGCGCCTCACCCCCCGCGCGTGGCGAGCATCACCCCAAGACACTGTTTATTCTCCCCTCGTCCTCGCGGGCTTAATTAACTCAGCGCCTCTGTTTACGGGCTCGGCGCTGCTTGATGCGACTAAATATTGGCTTTGTGGGGGAAGGGAGGATGCAGCTACACACACACACACACACACACACACACACACACACACACACACACACACACACACACACACACACACACACACACACACACACATTAATTTCTGGAGAATGGTTCATAACACTAATTTACGGCATTGAAAAGCGGAGAGCAAAACAAAAAAGTAAGAGGAAGAAGATGAGGAAGAAGAGAAGCAAGGCAAGGAGGAGGAGGAGGAGGAGGAGGAGGAGGAGGAGGAAGAAGAGGAGGAAGTTGCCATATAAATCACAGGTACAAGCAAGCATTCTACAGCACTTCATTTTAAGAGACCTGTACTTAAGAGGTAAACATTACATTCCAACAACTTGAAGGAGGAGGAGGAGGAGGACGAAGAGGAGGAGGAGGAGTAGGGAGAGAATAAGGAAGAGGAGGGGAGAAAATAATGAGAAAAAACACTACCTAGAACAAGGACTCCCATCACGTATTGACCTAACCTGACACTTTTTTCCCCTCTTCCCTCCTTCCTTCCTCCCCTAATACATCCCTTTCCTCCCCTCTGCCTTCCCCTCGCCACCCTTCCTTCCCTCCTTCTCTTCCTTCCCTTCTCTTCCTCAGTGACTTTATCGTCCAACCCTCCCTCCTTTCGTCTGTCTATCTGTCTGTCGCAATCTTCCTTCGTCTGTTTCCATGTCTGTCCAACCCTTCTTTCCTTCCCTCTTTCTTCTGCCTGCGCGTCCATTCCTTCTGTCTTTCCCTTCGTCTGTCTTCCGTCCAAATTTTTTTTCTTTCCTCCCTTCGTCTGTCTGTTCGTCCATTCCTCCCTTCTTCGTCTTCTTCGCCTATCCATCGTTCCCTCCATCCTTTCCTCCTTCCTTTGCTCCTTCCGTTGCTCTTTCTCCGTTCCTTCCTCACTCCCTTTCATCCTCTCCTCCCTTCCTCCTCCTCTTCCTCCCTCCGTCCTCCCAGCCTGTCTTTCACCGGCGGGCGCCCAGGGAGGGTCATCACGCGGTCTGGTATTGATAAGTCGTTCGTCGCCCTGCTAATGACACCACCACGAGGAACCCGCATCGACCACTAAGTTACTCGGCGCACCTAAGTGGGTCGCCATTCTCCTCTCACCCACACACACTGCAATTTTCACTCATCATTTCCGGCTACACGAATCAATCATGAGGCGAGATGGGACGTGGTGGTTCTGCAGGCGCACCCCAAAACCCACGCACCTCAACGCCCTCATACCCCCGTGCGTGGCCTGAACTCGTGACATGTACCCGCTCTTAACAACCTGCATGTAACCTGGATACGAGGACAGGTAGGACAGGTAACAGCCGTGCCTAGTGAGGGGGAATGGTCTAAGTGTCGCTGGAAATTCCCTCTCGTGGTCGTTGTAGTCGTGGTGGGAAAAAGAGAAGGCGAGCCGGCCGCTGCTCTTTAGATCTTCAGGGAGGCGAGGGTGGGCGGGTGAGCGGGTGCATGGGTTGGTGGGCGAGAGGGCAGGCCGCCACGAGGGTTTTAGCGAGGGATGGGCCGCGACGGGTCACTGCATCTTTTCCCGTCCGCAACTGTGTGTGTGTTGAGGGGAGAAGGAAAGTATGTATGCGTTTGTGGGTGGGGGGGGCCAGGGACGAGAGAGGGAGGGAGCGTGGAATGGAAAGTGTGTGTAGAGCGAGAGGAGTGGGAGGAGGAAGAAGAGAAAGTGAAGGAGGAGAAGAAGTAACAGGAGTAAGAGGATGAATGGAAGGAGGAGGAGGAATGAGAAAGGGAGGGAAGAGCGAAGAGGAGGAGGAGGTGGAGGAGCAGGATGGAAAGTGGGTGGTGAGGCATATGGTGTAAGCCTCGCGGGAACGTCAAGACAGGATTCTTTTAGTTCTCTTTTGACGTAAATAAAGACATAACAAGTCGTGGAATATGGAAGAGAAAAACCTTCGTACTCTACAAAGGGGAATAAGAGGAAAAAGATCGAATTCAGTTTTCAATTTCGGTGCGTTGGCCAGAAGCTGCTGCTGGTGCTGGTGCGGGTGCTGCCTTTTAGAAATTATCTCAGTAGTAGCGAGATAAAAGAAAGAAAAAATGGGTCAGTAAAGAAGATGAAAGAATGAAGAACTCTATTATCTAGTACCGTGAGGCATTTTCCTTCAGCACCACCACCACCATCACCACCACCACCATCATCACCACCGCCACCACCACCACCACTAAGGTCATCAGGCATAGGAGGAGGTGGTGGTGGTGGTGTTCAGGGCCCTCATTGCCAGGTTATCGTTTTCAGAGCATAGCATTTACCGGTTTCTGACGCCTAACTATTGCCAAGAGACATCAGGATCTAACTCTTTAAGCGATAACTATAAATGAGTTTCGTTATTGGAGCCCAGAAGACAGTTTTGGGGTAGGAAGTCGGGAAATATAAGCGGCTGAGTGCGATAACCTGGCAACGGTGGAGCTTCAGGCCATGTTTCGTGCTCAACGGTGCTTAAAGTTGCTGCAAATAAAGTACCAAATCTATACGTACTGCGTCCACTGCTTTCCTCGCCTCCCCGTGCACTGCTTCCACACGTCATCCACAACACGAGGCTCCGTCACCCCTCACTCACCCCCCCCCTCCCTCTTCCTCTCCCTCTCTCTCTCCCTGCCTGCCTACTAAAGAATGCACTGTACACGTTCACCTCCTCACTTCCACTCCTCGCTTCTTCCGTTACTCCCTGTTTTTGTTTTCTCTTATTTTTCACACCTGCCCTTCATCCCTTTTTCCTCCTTTGCTTTCTTTCCCCTTTTCTTCCCTCATGTTTTACCTCTCTCATTAGTTTACCCATGATTTTCCTGCTCCCTCTATTCTCCCTCTTCACGTTCCCCTACATAAGACCCGCTCTCGGCATTGCTCTGTGGCCTCATTTCGCCGTCCCGTTTCCCATCACGCTGCTCTCCTTTAGAACGTCCCTTTGTCCTCCCCTCACTCACTCCAGCCATCGCCTCTTCCCTCTTCTTCCTCCTCCTCCTCCCAGCGAAGCCATGAAGAGGCGGAGAGACAATGGAGAAACCACAAAAACCGCCACTGTCCACCGAGTATTGGCGAGGCAAACATTTGGTAATCAGACCACATCACGATACACAGACGAAGCCCCTGATGTTGCGTGCTGTTCCTCTATTTGATTAAGCGACCTGGCTGGCTATGGCTGGCTGGGTGGCTGGTTGGGTGGCTGGCTAATGGCTGCCGGCTGGCTACCTGGCGTCGCTGCTGCTGTTGTCGTGCTATGCTATCCCGTGATAATGCTTAGGCTGGTATTTCCACTTTTGCTATTTACACCTACATTTGGTTTCCAGGAAGTGGGTGGTTTTTTTTTCTTTTTTGCATCGTCGCTATCGCCAGGTTCGCTTTCTCTTTCCGAGCGTGTGTGTTTTTGTGTCTCGTATTTTTTCTACCTTTCTGCTCGATTTTTTTTTTTCGTTTACTTTATGAATGTGATCGCGTTCTTATCATTCCTGGCGTAACTGTGTCCTGAGGGTCCGTGTTTGTTTGTTTTTATTCCCATCATTCCATCAGCAAACACACACACACACACACACACACACACACACACACACACACACAGATGGCGTTGCAGTCCAGCGTTCGAGTACGATTAAACTCCGATTAGACCGCGAAGCATCCGATTGCGCGTTGATGCCCCACGCACGGAAAAGAAAAAAAGAAAACTTCAATTAATTCCCTGGCGCGCGGCATTCAGAGTGGCGGCGTGTTTGTGTGTCCGGCGCCGGAATTAGTTCACGACTTCGTTATACATTCAAAAATATAATTCATCCCACTAGCGAAAAGGAGCCGCGGCGCTAACCATTTTTAAACTATTTCTTTCCGGTCTTTCTTTACCTTTCATTTTTTTCCCATTCATGGCGCGGGAGAAAATAATTGTCCGCGTAAAAAGAATATAAATTGATTGCTACCCAGACTCCAGCGGCAGACACGCGCGCGGTGATAATTATGAATAAAGTGTTAATAATAACGTCAATACACACACACACACACACACACACAAACAAACGCCTCCGCAAACGCTCGCCTGTGAATAATTAATGAAGGATACACGCCAGGCGCCGCGCACTGACAAGCACAACAAAAGACAAGACGTGAGGCGGGGAATAATAAACCACTGCAACCTCACTCACACACACACACACACACACACACACACACACACACACACACACACACACACCCAGCACAGTACACACGCATGAACCCTTACTCCTTCCTTCCTTCCTTGCTTCCAGAGCCTCCACTTGCCTCTGATTGAAGCAAATAAGAGAGATGAAAAACGTCACCCAGAGTCAATAGCAATTCTTACGAGCTCGACACTCCGTCCGCCCCGCCGTGCTCCAGACGCGCCCTCTACCTATGCACCTTACCTTGCCGGCCCTCTTCTCCCCGCCCCTCCGTCACCGGTCAACACTAGAGGCTCAACGGCACCGGGAGTCTCAATCAGGGCCACAGGAAAGGAGGGTTTGGCTATCTTGATCACAGGCGTCGTGTTGTTGTTACCCAGAGACGGTCGATTGATGATAGATTGATGATGAAACAATTTTTTTTTTGTGTGTGTGTGTGTTCTACGTATCGTCAGGATCTCGAAGAAGTAAACAGAGCACAAAATAAGCCCTATAGTGTCGCCATCACTTAGGTCGCTATTGTAAGACATTTTTGCTTTTCATAATCAGCTATTTCTAAAGGTCAAAGAAGGGGTAAATCAGATTCTAATGTGTGTTTTTTTAGGTTCACGGTACAGAAGAATGATCAAACTACCACCAGGGCCATAAAACTAATCCTAGAAATGCCCCAAACTCCTACGAAAGTTTTGTCAAATATGTGAACTTGGGCGACGAAATGTTTAGCATTACGACCCCAAGTTGAATTTCGCGCGGTACCAACACTTTTTTTCTAGCTCCATTTTTTTATTTTTTTTTATCCTGTCAACACGGTACATCGTTAGCATCAGTACAAGTTTAATCAGGTCAACTAGTTTATTTCAGGCCTAGCGACCGTCATCTTTACGTGCTCATGGTCACTGGCGAGGTACGTGTAAGCCAGTCCCTCTCTTTCGTCTTCTCTGTCCGTCTCCTAACACTGCAATTCTTAAACGTGCCTGCAAACTTACATCAGCTAACCTCGTTCCCTCCCTTCAGTCGGCTGCACCGTTGCCATGTTATCGTACTCAGCGCATCT
>NC_066510.1:26965706-26990706 GCF_024679095.1 Eriocheir sinensis | reverse complement strand
AGGCTACGACAAAAGCATCTTAAAAACAAATACATTAATCGGTCCATTATTACAATTAATCAATTTTATTTTTTATTTTTTTATTGTGTTGATGCTGTAGCATTTAATGAAAATATTAATTGATGCATTTGTGTTACTTCTGTCTGTGAACCAGTAGTCGCTTGTTGATGTTGTCGGTAGTATTTTTTCATGATATTATTATTGCGAGTTGTAGAAGCATTTATAATAGTTAAATAACTGAAAGGCAAAATATTAAAATCATTGAAAGGTCGAGTGAAAAACGAAATGAATATAAACCTCTTGATTTTCTAATATTACGCATTCGTTGAAAACTTACACGCGCTGCTCTTTTTAAATTGCTGAAACACTTTAACCTTTCAAATTTGTAAAGTATTGCACATCCATTTCAATATCAACACAGCCTTTAAATTATTGAAATATAATAAGCAAATAAACAAAAATAATCTTTACAAGCGCACAATTCTGGTTCACAAATAAGCCCAGCGCCAGGAGCCGCCTGCCCCCACCTGGCCGCCGCCCTGAGTATGTCTAGCGTGCAAAGTGAATACTAAGAGTGTTCTTTACGAGCCTCGCCGAGCGTGTAAGCAGCTCGGCGCCACAGCGATCACTCGGAATTTTCTCCCTAATACGCCCTGAGTGTGTGCGAATCGCGTTCTTAATTGAAATTTTGAACCCCGGGAATAACAACGCCAGTCCCTGAGCACCAAGAATGAGGGTGCCTTCGGAGGGTCCGCCAACGATCCAGATGAAACACGAAGTACTAAAGGCAGAGAATGCTTAAAACAAGAGTGTTCAGGCAGGAGATTTACATGCAAAGGTACACGAATACGAAATTTCCGTGACATTTAGCAAGCCAATATTCAATTTCATATTGCTAATAACACGATGGGAATGATGGAGGAAAGGATCCGTGACCATTTGTGACATTGAACACTTCTAGAATTGTAGCAGTGCGGCACAGAGACGGGAATATCTCTTTCACCAGGAACCTGCATGACAAAGACCGAGAAAAATATACGAATACATCTTCATACATAGTTCAAGCACTGCGCCAGATGTGAAACGTAATACTAGACCCAGACTCGCCGAAGAGGAAGTGCGGAGGAGAGACAACCTGCATACCGCCTCATGTTGTGCTCCACTTTAACTCTGAATCAAACACTCCCAAGACACAACTCCCACGTCTCCTAATCGTCGCCTGCGCCTCCCTCCCGGCCACGCGTAGCTATTCATCAGTGCTCGGGGCATGCACGGCGCCGGGGCTGTCGGGAACCTGAAGATATTGTTCCCAGTCCCCGGCTCCCTTACGTGGCCGGGCTCCAGGCTGTTCTCGGGCCCTAAGCGGTGCGAGGAGGACTTACCGCATGCATATGCTTAAGCACGAACCAAAAACAAAAAAAGAGAGCATCGAGAAAAGTTATTCCCGGCTGTTCCAAGAAGGATTTAGCAGTAAGAGCAAGTGCTTCAGTTTAACGCAGTTCCCGGTCCGCTGGGTCTCCGGGACTCTGACTTAATTATCACGTCCGCCACACAGTTGTTCATCTGGAAGACACTAATTAAGGAGAGCTAATTACAGGTTGATACAGGCATCCTCCTCCCGGGGACGGAGTGTTTGGCCCGAAAACGTAGTTCGGGGCGCGATAATGGTTACAGACGAGTGTGAGGAGGAGCAGGTGTGAGGCAGGGCGGAGGGGGGGGGGGTGAGACAGGGCGGAGGGAGGGGGGGGCTAATGGGTGTGAGGCAGGACTAACAGGAGGCAGGAGAGGTGCAGGATGAGACAAGACGAAGGTTAAACAGGAGTAATAGGCGAGGCAGGACAAATAAGAGGCAGGAGAGGTACAAGATGAGACAAGACGAAGGTTAAACAGGAGTAATAGGCGAGGCAGGACAAATAAGAGGCAGGAGGGGTACAAGATGAGACAGGAGGAAGGTTAAACAGGAGTAATAGGCGAGGCAGGACAAATAAGAGGCAGGAGAGGTACAAGATGAGACAGGAGGAAGGTTAAACAGGACAAATGGGTGAGGCAGGACAAGTAGGGGACGAAATGAGGCAGGAGAGTGAAGAGGAAGGTTACGCAGGAGAAAGAAAGGACAAATAGAAGGCAGGAAAAACGGAAGGCAAGGCAAAAATATATAATGTGCGTGAGGGAGGACAATAACGAAACATGAAAGGTATAAAGTAAGAGATTGATGGAGACGAACATTTACCACACGTTACATTTGCCGAGGGTTACAAATACGAATACAGAAAACAAACACATTAGAACCCAAATATATATAAAAATGAAAAAAATATACAACAGGAAGATCAAATGAAAGTGAGGTAAGACAAACAAAAGACTGGAAAGTAGCGAAGGGGACCAGAAAGGTAAACAGATGAAATATATCGTACAGTGGGGCAATTCAGACCAAAATCATTAAGTGGTCTAAATTGCACCACTCGGTCTAGATTGTCCCAGTTGACGAGACGAAGAATACGAGGCAGAGAGAGTTAGATTATGAAGTCCGAAACTTGACTCAAATATATGCAAGGCAGGACAAGGGGAAAATAAGCATGATTTGAGGGAATGGAAAAAAAATATGCGTAAGACAAACTAATTATGAAACGGGAACGTTATGAGGAGAACCCGATGTGTAGTAATAGAGGAAGCACTAAAAAGTAATTGAAGATGATGGCAATGAGGGACAGATATACGAACAGCAGGACGGGTGAAGGGAGAGTAAAGCGTGAGCCGGGTAGGTCAGGAGAACGAAGAGAAGTTTTGCTGAGCGGCAGAGAAACCAAAGAAAAAAACTGTTCTAGGAAATTAAAGGTGAACGGGAGAAGAATATGTGAAACAGATACAACAGCTGTGAGGTGAAGGAATGGAGATCGATGACATGAAAAGCAAAATAATAATAGGTAAATAGATAGATAGATAGATAGATAGATAGATAGATAGATAGATAAATAGTGTGTGTGTGTGTGTGTGTGAGAGAGAGAGAGAGAGAGAGAGAGAGAGAGAGAGAGAGAGAGAGAGAGAGAGAGAGAGAGAGAGAGAGAGAGAGAGAGAGAGAGAGAGAGAGAGAGAGAGAGAGAGAGAGAGAGACAGACAGACAGACAGACAGACAGACAGAGACTAAAGTGGTGAATAGGATTGTGCAGAAGACCGTCGATGCACATGAACAAAAGCGAAGGGAATATTCACACCGGGACGAGCGATCAATCAAATTACTCCAGCTGTGCACAGACGCGTGACAAAAGGAAAAATATGACAATAAACTAAAACGTCGACACACACAGAGACACACAGACAAACATACAGAGACAGAGACAGAGACAGAGAGAGAGAGGACACGTGACAATATGAACAAAAAAAAGCTCAAAAAACACTCTCTTTAAAGTAGCTCACAATAAACGATAAAGATGAAAACAACAACAACGACAACAACAACAGCAACAGAAACAGCAACAACAACAACAACAACAACAACAACAACGACAGACAGACAGACAGAAACCTAGACAGACACACACACACACACACACAGAGAGAGAGAGAGAGAGAGAGAGAGAGAGAGAGAGAGAGAGAGAGAGAGAGAGAGAGAGAGAGAGAGAGAGAGAGAGAGAGAGAGACGAGAAGAGAAGAGAAGAGAAGAGAAGAGAGAGAGAGAGAGAGAGAGAGAGAGAGAGAGAGAGAGAGAGAGAGAGAGAGAGAGAGAGAGAGAGAGAGAGAGAGAGAGAGAGAGAGAGAGAGAGAGAGAGAGAGAGAGAACGGAACGCGCTTGACAACATGCAACCAGACATTCAAAACACGCGCTCTCTTTAAAATAACACTCACGATAAACGATAAAGAGGATAACAACAACAGCAATAACGGCAATAACATACGAATAACCGGAAACATACACGTAAAAGAATCACGCACACACACACACACACACACACACACACACACACACACACACACACACACACACACATAACTCCATAAAAATATAAAAAAACAATCACTTCACTTCGAGAGGAGTGGACTTGATCCCTTTTATTCCCGGCCCTTTAACACGTCAGATCATATCCCATTACCGTAACAAGCACAAGTACGTATGGGCGCAAATATACGTTAATGCAACACGGACATAACACGGCCATAACCATTGCGCTGTAAACTTAAAATTGAACACGACGCGGGGGCCAGAACGGGAGAATGAGACGAGCAATGATGATTTGGAGAGAGGGCGAGAGGGAAAGGGAAAATGAGAAGGGATGGGGAGTGGAGAGGAAAGGAAAAAATAGGAAAGCATTAAAGGAGAAAAATGAGGGAGAGGGGAGGCCGTGGAAAGAAGAGAATGGAAGGGATGGAGAGGAGCCGGGTAAAGAAGGAAGGGAGGAGAGGAAGAGGAAGAGGGAGAGGGCGAATGAGGATGGCGGAAATGGGTTTGGAGGCGAGGAAGGAGAGGGACGGAAAAAAGGGAAGTATGGAAGAGACATAGGAGGAAGAAGGAAAAAAAAGGCCTCGGAAAGAAAAAAAAAAGTGGAAATTAAAACAAAGACAAAGCAAAAAGAAAGGAAGAAAAATGAGAAACAGGTATGCTGGAAAAATGAAGCGAAGTTGGATGCATGAGGACAAAGGAAAGAAAAGGGATAGGAAAAGAAGGAAAGAGACGGGAAGAGAAGAGACTGATAAGAGCGAAACATGGACAAAGGATAAAGAAGACGGCTGAAAAACAGAAGTAAGGGGACAAAAAAGTGTAGAAGGCTGGAGAACAAAAGAGGAAGCTATGAGATAACCTGGGAAGAAAAGACACAGGGATTAGGGAATAGGAAAAAGAGGGGAACATGGAAGCAGAATAAAGAGAAAAGACAAAGGAGAAGTGTAATGACCTAGACAGCAAAAGAGAGAGAGGAGAGCTGGGAAGAATGGCTAAGTGAACAGGGAATAGGGCTACAGAGAGGAGGAAAGCGATGGGTGGGGACGGGAAGGAGAGAGGGTGGGGAGGAGAAGGAGTCACTCTGCTAATGGAATAATAGCGTGGAAATAAATAAAAAGAACGGCAGGAAAGCCCCACAATGAAAATGACTGGACTCAGGGCAACACGCGAGAGGGACTAATGAGCTTGATCAGTATTCAGAGTTTGCAAATTGTGACTCTTTTTCTTTCCCTCGCCCTCGCCCTCTCCCTCTCCCTCTCCCTCTCTCTCTCTCTCTCTCTCTCTCTCTCTCTCTCCAGGGAAAGCAAAACGAAGGAGAGGCGGCAGCGTTTGGCCTGAAGGTAAAAGGAAAGAAGAAGGGAAGGAGGGGAAGGGAAGGGAGGCGGACAAAGAGAAGAGCAGCTTGAGGATTCTTGCGGTGGGGAGTGAGGGAGGGAAGGAGGGACAGAAGGGAGATAAGATGGGAGGATGTTTAGGGAAAGAGGGGAGGAGGATTGAGGGAAAAGATAGGAAGGTGTCAAAGGGTGTAAGAAGAAGAGAATAGCGTGTTAGGAGAAGAGAAGCTTGTGGGATCTTGCGGGCTTGTGGCGGAGATGAGGAGAAAAAAGAGGAAATGGGAAGGGAATAGAAGAGACGAACGGATTTTGAGATAGGGAAGAAGAGTACGTTGAAAAGGAAGGAGTACGAAGTGAAAACGGAAGAAAATGAAGGAACGTAAAGGTTAAAATAGGGAGGAGAGATTAGGGAGACTGGAAAGGTGAAGACGGACAAAGGAAAAAGTGAACGAGAGGAGATGAACGCCAGAAAAAAAGAACCTATGGGTGAGAGAAAAAAAAGATAAAAGGGAAAGAGGTCGAGGTAAACAAAAAAGGGAAGGCTAAGTAGTGGAAATAAAAGGGAGAGAGAGAAAAGGGGCCGGTGGAGAGAAAGGAGGTGAGGGCAGCGAGGTGAAAGATAAAAGGAAGAGATGGTGAAGGGGAGGAACTACAAAAGGAGAAAAAAGTAAGTGGAATGGAGAAAAAAGGGAAAAGATATAGGGGGGAGCAAGAAGGTAAAAGAAGTAAGGAGAAATAGGAGGAATTGAAGGAGAGCTTTGAAGTATAAGGAAAAGAGGATTAGGAAAAAGAGATGAAGAGGAGATGAAAGAGGAGGAAAAAGATTAACCGATTTATGATGAGGAAAAAAGTTTGGGAGATGAAGAGGAAGCAGAGAGGGAGGAGACGAACGGACAGGGAGAAGAAGAGACACTTTGGGGACGGGGAAAAAAACAAGGAAAAGGAGGAGGAAGAGAAATAAAAATACGGTGAGAAAATGAAAGCAAGAGAGAGAGAGAGAGAGAGAGAGAGAGAGAGAGAGAGAGAGAGAGAGAGAGAGAGAGAGAGAGAGAGAGAGAGAGAGAGAGAGAGAGAGAGAGAGAGAGAGAGAGAGAGAGAGAGAGAGAGAGAGAGAGAGAGAGAGAGAGAGAGAGAGAGAGAAACCGATTCGTGTCTGGATAGAAAGGGGATGAAAAGAGGAAGAGAAATAGAATGATGAAGAAGGGAACAGGAGAAACATGAGCCGGTCCATGGAAGGGGAAGAAACTCAGCGAAAAGAGGAGGAAGATATAGTGAAAGATGGGGAGGAAAGATGAGATATGGGGAGACGGCTGGAGGGAAAGGGTTGAGAGAGAGGGAGAGAGAGAGGGAGCAGCTGGGTTGAGCCGGTCCGTGGAAGGGGAAGAAACTAAACGAAAAGAGGAGGAAGATATATTGAAAGATGGGAAGGAAGGATGAGGTATGGGGAGACAGGTGGAGGGAAAGGGTTTAAAGAGAGAGGGAGAGAGAGGGAGCAGCTGGGTAGGAATAATTCACACTCTGCCTGAAATGAAAGTCGGAACGGCCTCACCTCATCGCTTGGGCCAATACAGACAGGCGATCCGAGGGCCATTACATTTGTCCTGTGCATTTAATGACTTTCAAATATAGGTGACGAGAGAGAAGAGAGAAGAAAAAAAGAAGAGAAAGTTGAATACGAAAAAAAAAAAGAGAAAATCTGAAATGCTTGCTCTTGCCTTTCATGCAGTTCGTTTACCTTCAACAATACGGTCGGCAGAAATTACAATGCGCACCGAGATTTGTTAATAAAAAAACGACTGTGTAAACTGTAAAAAAAAAAGTGTGTCTGTTACCTGTTGTTGGCGGCGGAGGGAGGAGGGGAAAGGAGGGGTAGTGGAAGAGGGAGGGAGGAAGGGAGGGGTAGAGGGAGAAGAGTGAAGAGGGGAAGGAAGGAAGGAAGAGAGAGTGAGCAAGGAACAGGCGGGAAAAATAAGAGAAAAATAGTGTAGAAAAGAGTGAAGAATAGTGAAAAAAAGTGAAACAGTGAAAAATAATGATAGAGATTAATAGTGAAAAGTGAAAAACAGAGAACAATAATGAAAAATGAATAGGAAAAATAGTGAATAATAGCGAAAGAATTGCGGAAATAAATCGTAAAAATCAGTGAGATGGTGAAAAATGAAAATACTGAAAAAAAATTAAAATACTGAAAAATTAAAAAAAAATAGTTTGTGAGGAAAAAAAGTGAAGGAGAAATAGGAGTAATTGAAGTAGAGGTTTGAAGTATAAAGAGAAGAGCATTAGGAGAAAGAGGCGAAGAGGAGATGAGAGAGGAGGGAAAAGAGCAGAGCGAGGTATATGGACACGTGGAAATGAACGTGGAAATGCGAAGAAATAAATATAACGCAGGAATGGATGAAAGAGAAGCAGGGAAAGGAGATGCTGATGATTAAGCGGAAATAGGAGAAACGGATGGGAAGGAGAAAGATGAAAGGAGAAACTGAGAGGTAATGGAAAGGGTAATAACTTAAAGGAAAACATAAACAAGTATACAGTAGAAAGGAAGCAAGGGGGAAGAGAAAGAGGGAGATGGAAAGGGAGATAGCAAGAGACAGATAAGGATAAAGAAAGGGAGAGAGAAAGGAGATAGGGGACTTCAGGATCAGGGGAGAGAGAGAGAATGATGGCAGGGGCAGAGGAAGGAAGGTCACTTGAGACTTTACCTGACCCGAAAAAGAAAGAAGGGGAGAGACAGAGAGGGAAACAGAATGACGGCAGGGGCAGAGGAAGGGAGGTCAGTTGAGGCTGTACCCACGCCGACTTTCCTTTGTTTCCCGCTCACCTTTGTCATCCGTTCAGGACACGCATCGGGCACAGACAGGTATCCCGGCGCGTTCCCAGAAGGTGGCCACAGGTAATGAAAACAAGGGCAGCCAGACGGTACGGAGGAAAAACACAAGGAAGACAACGCAGAGTAGACGTAAAGAAAATAAAAAGAGTAAACGTATCAGCGCGGTTCTCCCCAGCTTACAGGCAGAGTAACACAATACCTGTAACGCAACACAACAACGAATAACGTGCACCGCAGAAAAACATCGGAAAAAAGTGTGCTGCTCTATGTATACGCGGAACAAAAGAGATTTAATTTCGCACGGACCATCACAACGAAACGACGGATCTGTATTTTCCATTTCTTTATCTTTTCCCGTAAAATAATATATATAAAAAAATCTCATCTGGTTAGAAATCTGTGTGTGTGTGTGTGTGTGTGTGTGTGTGTGTGTGTGTGTGTGTGTGTGTGTGTGTGTGTGTGTGTGTGCATGTAAGTATGGCGGCGGAGTAAATAAAATCACAGCCTTAATGATTGACCAATAAACCACATTCAACCTGTCTGTCCGCCTGTCTCTCTCTCTCTCTCTCTCTCTGTTCTTTTTTTCCTTTTCGCTGTTTTCTTCCCCCAATGCCAATACCATTTTCTTTCTTTGTCACGTCACTAACAACAAACATGTTTTTCCTTTCTTTTCTCAACTGTTTTTTTTTTCACCTGTCGATTTTCTGGTGGAGCACGCGGGCCTCCTAGCCACTCCATTTCCCCTTTCCTTCCTCTCCCTCTCTCCTTACTTCACGTTTTCGATTTAATTTCCTCCCATTGTTCTCTGTTTTCCCTTCTTCCTTCTCCTTCTAAACTCCCCTTTCTCTTTTTCTCTTCTCCCCTTCGTTTTACTTCGTTTCATCCGTACTCTATTCTTCATTGTATTTCCACTATTCTTTCGTGTATTCATTATTTTCAAACCTTCATTATTATCTGTTTTTTTTCCTCCATTTTTTCTCTCCATTTATCCATGATGATTTTGCTCTCTTTTTCCCCTTCTTCCTTCTATCCCTCTTATGTTTTCGTTCTTCTCCTCTTTCATATTATAGTTTTCCTTATTTTCATACTTGTCCTATTTTTTTTTCCTTTTTTCTCCTCTTTTCAATAAGTCCAGTGATACCTTTTTCCTTCTTTCCTCTTCCTCCTCCTTTATGTTCCGGCTTTCTCTTCTTCTCTCTCTCTCTTCCTCTACACTCAATTTTCCTTTCGTACAACCTCATCCTCCTCAGTCTCCTTTTCTTCCTATTTTTTTTATCTCCTGGGTTTTTTTTTCATTACCCTCCATGTCGTTCATACTCATATTTTCCTTGACCTTTTTTATATTTCCAGTTTTTCTTTGTTTTTCTTTGGGAACTGCATAATTTTAAAGTATTTTTCTCTCTTTGGTTCTTTTCCATTACATTTTTCTCCTTTTCTTCCACCTCCCTACGATACTTTTTCTTTTCTCCTTTCTCCTCTACTCTTTTTACTCCTAAACTTTCTTACGTCCTCCATTTTCTTACTTCACAACTACTCCTCCGGTTTTTTTCCCTATCGTTCCTACAATCCCATTAATATCCTCCTCCTTTCCTCATCCTCCTTCTTCTTCTCCTTCTATGTGCTTTCCTTTCCCTCGTCTTTCCCTCACTCCACACACCATCTCCCTTTCTTTTATCCTCATCTTTCTCAGTCTACTTTTCTTCCTCTTTTCCCTCCGTCTCACTTCGCGTTCTCCTGCTCGTGTTCCTCCTCCCTCCCAGCCCCCTCTGACTGCTTCTCCCGCTCCTTCAATGCAGTGTATCCCGTGCAAAGTTTCCTGTGATGAGCTGAATTTTTAAGGCTCCGAAAAGTGGATCGGAGTTTCAGATTCCGAGGCGAAGGGCGAGGCGGATAGTGCGGGGCTGGCGGCGAGGTGGGGAGGGAAGGAGGTAAGGATGGACAGAAGGATGATAGGGTGAAAGGATGGGTGGGGAGAGGAAGGGAGAAGGATTGGGGGGATAGATGGTGAGGCTGCAAAGGGTTTAAGAACAAAGGAATAGTGTGTTAGTTGTGAAAAAATGAGATGGTGAAGAGAGGCGATTCGAGAGACGAGGGAAAGAGGAGGAGAGGAGGGAAGAAGAATTGGGAGAAAAGAAAGAAGGATTGGAAGAGTGTAAGAATAAGAGATTAGCGTGTTAGTTGTGAAAAAAAAGATAGTGGAGACACAAGTTGGAAGAGGGAGGAGAGAGAGAGAGAGAGAGAGAGAGAGAGAGAGAGAGAGAGAGAGAGAGAGAGAGAGAGAGAGAGAGAGAGAGAGAGAGAGAGAGAGAGAGAGAGAGAGAGAGAGAGAGAGAGAGAGAGAGAGAGAGAAAATGCTCCAAGTTTTGAGTCAATAAGGCAATAGGGGAATGTCGGGTTTGAGAGATAAGAATTCTAGCTGTCGTGTTTCAGTATTTGTTCTCTCTCTCCTTCTCTCGCTTTTTTTCTTTTTTTTTTCGTATTCCTTTTTTTCTATTTACATTTTTGCGGACGAAGGAAAAGCGGAGTTACTAGTCATCGAGTGTCCTGTGCCCTGAGAGAAGTATACATGAACATACATACATACATAATCATTCATACATACATACACTCACACATACTTCACATACATACACTGACTGACTATTAGATGGATACAGAGTTAAAACAAAACAAAAAATAGACTATACATTTTTTTTTCTTCTCAAATCTACGTTATTCACCATCCACATTTAAAAAGAAAACGGAGCGTGGGACGGAAGATAATGATGAAGTATAATTGACAAAATAAGACATACCTCTCTTTCTTTCATCTTTACGACCTTGACCTCTACCTATCAACACCCCATTTCGAGGACAAGATTGGCCTTCCCCACCTCCGTCCCTTTCTGCAATGCCACTGGCGAGGAAAATGAGAAGACAATGCCATCGTTTCCTTGTCTTCAACGGGGCACTATAATAGATGGTATGAGGGGAGGGGGGGGAGGCGCCACACTCCACCAGAGACATCGAAGTATACATATTGCGTCATCCTGTCCGTTAAAATGACTGGCAAAAACTCGAGTCTCTGAGGTGCATTCGTACGTGAAAACTGGCGCGTCGAGGAAACTGTCGGGTTCTGGGAAAAGATTTGGTTTACTTCTCGTGTTTAAAAACGGTGAAAAATATCGAGAGAAGTGGCATCCAATTCTGCCAGCCGGTTTTATGGTCATGGCGTCGGGTTGCGTGTGTATTTTTCACTCTCTCGGAGAAAATAAATAATACTAAATTGTCCTCTTGGTTTCACGCCATTTTAGAAATTACCCTCATATATTAAGACGCCTCGCCTGGACTTGTTTTCCTTTTCTACTAAATTTGTGCCGCTAAGAAAATTGTGATGTTTTTTTTCTTTCTTGGTACGTGTGTGTGTGTGTGTGTGTGTGTGTGTGTGCGTGTGTGTGTGTGTGTTCTTCCTTCCTTCACCGTCCAATAAGTCGTGAAAGAATAATTATTGCTTCCAAACATCTACTTCATGGATTGGATTATCTTCGCCTCGTGTAGACCTTCCTGCCTCTTCCATTCTTTACTTCCTTCTTCACTGTCTAAACCTTCCTCACCCTCCTCCTCAATGTCAGCTCCCTTTGTCGCCCTTCTCCTCTCACACCCTTTCTTCCACTCTCTCTACTACCCTCACTCAACCCCGATTCCTCCTACTTTAAAACACCTTCCTACTCCTTCTCCTCCTCCTCTTCCTCTTGCCGCCCCTCCCCCCCCTCCCCCACCACCACTACAAAATAATTAATGCCCTCTGCTTCCTATGTCCCTTGCTCTTCGTCACTCACCTCTCTCTCTCTCTCTCTCTCTCTCTCTCTCTCTCTCTCTCTCTCTCTCTCTCTCTCTCTCTCTCTCTCTCTCTTCTCATTCGTTCACTTTCCTTTTCCTTAACTCTCTCGTTCCTCTCTCCCTTAGTCTCGGGGACACTGAAGAGAATTTAGATTTACTGGATTTACTGCATTATTGACTCCTTCTTTACATATATTTCGCGTCTTTCAGTGTGAATGTTTTCTTGCGTACTGCAGTGGTAGGAATGCTTCTCTCTTCACAGACTCCATTAAAACATCCGATATATTTTTCTCGTCTTTTTGCCTAGTATCTAAATATAGGATTACTTTTTTTTCTTTCTAAGTCTTGTGTATCTTTTCTGGCACTCATGCCTCTAACAATATGTCCCGTATTGTTATTTGAATGCACACACACACATCCACACATACTCACACACACGTACAGGCGCATACACCCTCCCAGCACCACGCCCACATGATGTACAGATGCGTCGCTTCCCACTCCTGCCCTTTCCCATGCAGCCTCTCCAATCCCTTCCCACTGCCTACCGCGCACTCCTCCTCCCACTCTGGCCACCCCGCGCCTCCCACACGCCTCCTCCACGCCTTTTGACACTTAACTTTCAACTCTAGACTCGCACCCTTGACCTCCCTCACGCTCTCGCCATGACCACAAACCTCTTAAATGACCTCCATGACTTTTCCCACATATATGTCATCACTCCCCACGCACTTACGACCCAATCGTCTCTAATCTCCCCAAAGTCCAATTAGTCACCCAGCGCCCCCTTCTGAAGCTTTATTGTGACCTTATATAATATCTACCATCACCCCATGCCTGCTCTCACACCCATACCAACCCCCTACATCTCTTCCTTCACCCCCACGCATTCCAAGGCCCCATTCCCCATCACCCCATTTCCTTCAGATTTACCCCTACGCTTTGCTATCACCCCACACCCGTTTCATTACGTAACATCCCTCCTTCCTTGCTTAGGCCTATCCCTATGACCCATGCCCCCTCACTACCCCCATGCTCCCTTACTATCCCAGCGCCTTGACTTCACCCCACGCCACCCCATCTCCCCCACCACCATCATGCCACGCCTCTCCCATTGCATAACATCTCCCTAGCGCCTCCATCACCACCTCACGTCCTTCCTCACGCCCCTTCCATTATATTCACGCCTCCTTCGTCACCCCCGTACCCCCACCATCACCCTCACGCCCCTTCTATCATCATCCCGCCCCCTTCATCATTTCCCCGCCCCTTCTATCAACTCCTTGCCCCCTCCATCACACCTCCACCCCCTCCATCATCTCCCCCGCCCCATCCATCCCACCCCAGTCCCTTCCATCACCCCCCTGCCCCTTCCATCATCTATCCGCCCCCTCCATCACCCCCCTGCCCCTTCTATCATCTTCCCGCTCCCTTCCATCATCTCTCCACCCCTTCCATCACCCCCCTGCCCCTTCCATCATCTCCCCACCCCTTCCATCACCTTCCCGCCCCCCTCCGTCACACCCCCGCCCCTTCTATCATCTTCCCGCCCCCTTCCATCATCTCCCCACCTCTTCCATCATCTCCCTCCTCCACCCCTTCTATCATCTTCCCACCCTTCCATCACACCCCCTGCCCTTCCAACATCTCCCCACCCCTTCCATCACACCTCCCTGCCCTTCCAACATCTCCCCACCCTTCCATCATCTCCCCGTCCCTCCATCACACCCCTGCCCCACCCATCACCCCTGCCCTTCTATCATCTTCCTGTCCCCCCCATCACACCCCGGCCCCTTCCATCACCCCCTGCCCCTTCTATCATCTCCCCACCCCTTCCATCATTTCCCCACCCCCTCCATCACCCCTCCCAATACCTCCCAATGTAACAATTTCCGCGCAACACTGGTCCGGAAAATTACTTGGACCGTAACACTCGTCACTCCAAGGTTCGTTTTCTCTCCTCCTCCTCCTCCTCCTCCTCCTCCTCCTCCTCCTCCTCCACTCACTCTCTCACTCCATCAGTTCCTTCCTTCCTCCCTTATTCCCTCCCGCCATTGATCATCTCCTCCGACTTCCTCTTCCTCCACCTCTTCTTCTTCTTCCTCTTCCTCCTCCTCCTCCTCCTCCACTTCCTCTCATAAGTTTGTTAATTCCCATCTCTCTTCATCCTTCACCTCCTTCCTTCCTTCATTCCTTCCTTCCCTCCTGTGCTACTTCTTTACTTCCTCTTTCGTTCTGCTATTTCATGTCTTGAGTTATAGTCAGTCTCTCTCTCTCTCTCTCTCTCTCTCTCTCTCTCTCTCTCTCTCTCTCTCTCTCTCTCTCTCTCTCTCGTAACTTATTTTAAAGGAAGGATTCTCTGTAAATGGGCAAAAATAAAGAAATAAAAGATGCAATCGGATAAATTCAAGAAAAAGGTGGATGGATACATTTTTTTACAGTAAAGGAAGCATCTCAAGGACAAAAAATTAATAGAGAAAATAAAAAGGGCGCTAATAACACCATACTCATTGTCTCCTCTCTCTTTGTTTTGTATATAAGTTCACCGAGATGTTTAGATTAATGGACTAAAAGAAATTAATACAAACTGGTGCTTAATAATATGAAATCCACACACTACCGACACAGAAATTCAGGCAGGCAAGTATGCGCGAAATTCTCATCTCAACATTCGCTTCAGAAACATACATACATACATACATACATACATGCCTGGGAGTAGTAAAGGGCCAACACATCCACTAACTCGCGGGGAGGACTTGAGAATGTTAACACAATGCTGGAGAAGACCACAAAAAGAAAAAAGAAAAAAACTGTGTGACGGACTTCGACCTTTTCTCTCCACCCATAAATGATGCAGCTGGAAGGTCAGAACGCCTCCCTACATTCTCTTTTTTCCCTCTTGCAAGCCCCTCTTTCCTCCCTCTCTCTCTCTCTTTCTCTCTCTCCGTTCCCCTTCCTCTCCTACTTCGTTTTGCCCTTTCCGCCTCTGCGTTTGGGGAGATGCAGTCAGTGTTTGTTTATTTTTTCACTCCCTATTTGGTAAAAAGTTACGGCGCTCAAGTCAGAGGCGACATAATTAAGAGAGGACAGATAATAAGAGAAGGAACCAAAGCTGCAATGATTAGGATATGAAAACGTGGCAAGTATTTCATTGTAACCATATTCACCGCTAGCGAGAGAGAGAGAGAGAGAGAGAGAGAGAGAGAGAGAGAGAGAGAGAGAGAGAGAGAGAGAGAGAGAGAGAGAGAGAGAGAGAGAGAGAGAGAGAGAGAGAGAGAGAGAGAGAGAGAGAGAGAGAGAGAGAAAGCACAGCGGCATTCCTTCGGTACTGCCTGGTGCAAACATACAAGAAAACAATGTAATGATCCCCACGTACTGGAGGAGGAGGGCAGGCGATGGGAGACTATATAGGATTAAGTTGTTGTTGCTATCGAAGGTGTGGTGGTGACTGACTGGCTGGCGTGGCGTACATCAGTCAAGCTCAAGATTACGTAGTGCTGATAAAAAGGGTAAATTGAATGTAACGATAAGACAAAAGAAAACGTTGAAGATGTGATGTTGCTGGTGGTGGTGATGGTGGTGATGGTGATGGTGGTGACTGGCTGACTTCCCGCTGCATGAGTCAAGGACAGGCTTAAGTAGTGCCAATGCAAAGGTTAAATGTCACATAGTATTATACTGTCAGCATACTGAGATGCATAAATTGTAAATAAAACACATTACAGAATATTATGTCAGTTATATATATGACAGCAATCTGGTTGATTACTTTACCTATATGAATTATATTACCCTAATGGAAATGGAATTATAAGGTATCAGCGCTGCGTTTATATAATACTTTCTTTTCACCCAGTCCATTTATAACTGATTACTTAGACTTTACTCGACACAGCTCATCTATATTTCTTTTCCTTTTTTCTAATTTTCTAATCCAGGAGTAGCGATAAGCGGGCTTTTTTGTCTGTAGTCTGCCCTCAAGCCGTTTCCTCTTACGTACAAAAAAAGTCCCCCAGCAGCGCAGCAAGCCTCCGTATGTGGACGTCACGTTGTCAGCAAGTGTGGGTTTAAGCAGCGTAAAATTCGCCATTCTCAAAGTTTGGACAAAGAAGCCGGCAAACTTTCCTTTTTTTTTCCTTTCACACTTTCTCCAGCATTAAATAATTCAAGGAGCATGCACACCTACACATACCTATACAGCGCTGGTGTGTGTGTGTGTGTGTGTGTGTGTGTGTGTGTGTGTGTGTGTGTGTGTGTGTGTGTGTGTGTGTGTGTAATAATAATAATAATAATAATAATAATAATAATAATAATAATAATAATAATAATAATCGGTTTATTTCGCAGATGGCAGCCGTCAGGCTGAAAATGTACATATTAAAATTACAAAGTGTAACTATATAAAAAAAATGCAATATGAAAGGGGTGTGGGGGTAGGTAATTTACATTAACGGAGGGAACGTTGTGGTGATACTTGAGTGGTGAGGAGGTGGTGGAGTGCGGTGTGGTAGAGCGATGAGGCGGGAAGGTAATCCTCTTCTGGAAGGCGAGTAGGTGTTAATCCGAGGTCATCCCCAGGTCAAAAAATGCTGGGTCAGGTAGCAGCAGGTGGCCTGGGAGCAGGTAGAGGCGGTATCGGTGGTCACTCAGAAAGGGGCTTAGCGGTGAAGTGCTAATCCAATACAGGTGGCGAGACAGATGTGCAGACTCGCTGCTGTTCCTGGGAACAGACTGCACAGCCTGGTCCTGAGCAGACTGAACATTGCCCCCACCTGAGTGACGAAGCCTCCGCTGCACTGCATCTGACCAGACTTCAACAGCAGGATGGGCGGGCTGGTGAGCCTGGGGGAGACCTCGGGGCGTCGGCAGGGACTTGATGGAAGGTCGCGGCGGCGACAGACTCGGCGATCTGTGTCTTTCCGGCACCACACACGCACTCCACTCACTCTGTCAGACTGTCACCATGATATCACTTAGTGTCACAAAAAATAACTTGCTTAGTAGTGTTTCTTGAAGAAGGTTTCTTGATGAAAGGGGAGACGGGGATGAAGGGGAAGGGGAGAGGCCAACAGGCTGGCCCCGGGCTGCTCCTTTCGGAGCGCCATGACCCTCGTCCGACCTCGGTCAGGACTGGGTCACAAGTGTGTGACTGTGTGTGTGTGTGTGTGTGTGTGTAGTAATAATAATAATAATAATAATAATAATAGGTTTATTAAAGTATGGCAGCCGTTAGGCTGAAAATATACAAATTAGAAATACAATAAACTATAATACTAAATAGGCTACACTAGAGGGGAGGAGGGGAGGGTTGGAGGTGGTTTAGGAGAGCTAAAAATAGAGACAAAAGGGGAAGGGAGGTGGTGTTAAGGGAGCACTGAGAGGGTGGCGGTGAGGTGTTAATCTGCACCGCGACCCGTTGGGATTGACTATCACTGCCGGGCATTGTTTATAATCCTCACTATCGCTGGTACTGCGCTTCGTTTGTAACGGTCAGTTCGCGGCGCCCTGAAGGGCGTGAGTATGTTGTGGTGTCTGGTGAAGCGGGCGGGGGAAGGGGCGTCGGGTGGCAGGAGGTGGCGGTGGCGAGGATGGTGAAGCAGGGAGACGCCGAATTTAATGAGGGCGTCCTGGTGTCTGTCAGAGAACCTCGGGAGACTCAGGGTGGTCAGGGCATTGTCGTAGGCGTGGTAGTCAGGGCCTAAAATGACCCTGAATGCCCTCTTTTGAACCCTCTCAAGCTGCTGTTGTTGGGTGAGGGTAAGGGACGATGACCACGCCGGGGAGGCATACATGAGCTTTGGGAGTATGAAAGATGTGTAAATACTGCACAGCTCAACAGCCGGTGCCCCCAGCGTCCTGAGTCTACGCAGCATGTACAGCTTGTAGGAGGCTGCTCTGACGGTGTTGGAGACGTGGAGCTTCCAGTTGAGTTGGTTGTCTACAGTGATGCCGAGTAGTTTGGTGGACTGGACAACCTGGAGGTGATGTGAGCCAATAGACAGCAGCGGAGGTGGCACATCTCTCTTGGACGTGCAAACGTGCATCACCATGGTCTTGGTGTGGTTAATAGTGGCACTATTGACCACCGTCCATGCCTGAAGGTTGTCGAACGACGCTTGAAGAGGTGCATAGTCTGGATCCCTGTTGTTGACGGGGACGCCCAAGGTGCTGTCGTCAACATATTTCCAGCGATGCGGTGTGTCCATGAGGGCGTTTTTAATGAACACCAAGAAGCAAAGCGGACCCATTTTAGTGCCTTGCGGGACGCCACACGTCAGCTCAAGAGGAGGGGTGACCGAGCCCTGGGAGAGAACTATTTGCTGGCGTGTGCTGAGGAAATCAGTCAGCCACGATACAATATTAGGGTGAAGCCCCAGCTCAATGGCCTTAGTAATGACAACACTGGTCTACAAGGTCAAATGCTTTCCTGAAGTCGACAAAAGCAAGGGCAAGGGAGGTGCCTCGTGTATGTGTGTGTGTGTGTGTGTGTGTGTGTGTGTGTGTGTGTGTGTGTGTGTGTGTGTGTGTGTGTGTGTGTGTGTGTTAAAAAGAAATTTCTTTTCATCTGACGTTACGAGGCCAACACGTCGTACAGTTGTTCAGCATGGCCATATATATCAAAAGAGAATATAAATAAATATATAAGAATAATCACACGCCGGAAATAAGTGTGGCCGCTGTTGTGGTTTGGGTCAGTCTGTTCTGTCAATTTACTTTAAGTCTGTGTCCCGAGGCCCAAGCCACGTACGTTATCCTCTCCGGCTATACAGGGTCGTGGATTTAGAAGATTTGGGCCTAAGAAGATCAAATTATAGTTAAGGGCAATCGAATCAGCCCGTAAACTGGACCTCGCTCTCCACCCACACCGACGAGCCGCCACACAATCACAACACGGCGCGTACCGGTCCACGGGCGGCAGGAATCTGGTGAATGAACGTTAATAAGGAAAGAATATACTTTGAATACCAAGCCTCTCTCGAAGAAGATAGGACAAAATATTTGACAATATAAAATATGTGTATATATATCTCTCTATATATATATATATATATATATATATATATATATATATATATATATATATATATATATATATATATATATATATATATATATATATATATATATATATATATATATATATATATATATATATATATATATATATATATATATATATATATATATATATATATATATATATATATATATATATATATATATATATATATATATATATATATATATATATATATATATATATATATATATATATATATATATATATATATATGTGTGTGTGTGTGTGTGTGTTACGCAACAAAACGAGTACTGTAACACATTACATGACACCAATCGTACCCTGGGGTTCTCTGGAGCTCATGTTCCCCGCCGGCTTGCATAATCGGAAACTTCAGATGTCGACAAACAGAAACAAACTTAATTTAGTTAAGAAAGCAATATTACATAAAATAACAATGTTGTCTCTTGTCTCCTTTTATATATAGATTTGATTTATGGTTGTGGAGAAAAACAATTAAGCACAGGCAAAACAATAATGATAAAGCATCTGCCAAGCCCTGTCTTGTGCCACTTTTTATTGAAGAAAACTGGTTCTCATAAATAATTTTCATCCATAATGGACGGCAGCAGAGGAAGGCTAACTGTCTCTTCACCTGCAGCCTTCGCCTTCCTATTTACAGGCGGCCTCTGTGCCGCCGCAGGGGCGTCCTCGCGGCCCTGGGACTCGCACTTCGCCTCCACAGTCCCTCACCGAGCGCTCTGCCACGGCGTAGGAAACTCAAAAGTATAATAATTTATGTGCTGTATGTATAATAGATGAGGTGTAGCTTAGGCAGGAGAAGGAGGGAGTGGGAGAGAGAAAGATGAGGGTTCGGACTCACACATTAAATTATTCTAAATACGCAGAATTGTTTATAACTGAGCAAGTATTAAAAAACGCTTAGAACGATCAAGGAAACTTGCATCATTACGGAAAATATTATGATGAAGGAATATGATAAAAAAAATAATAATAAATTGATTTAGCGCAAAAAAAAATATAGCTAAAATCACAGGTGCAAAAAGATAGAAGATAAATAGGCAGAAAATTAAACAATGATAAAAACTCACGTGTCGCAAAAGAAGTAAAAGTAGAAACACAGGAAGAGAAAGAGAAATAAAACACGAAGGATCAGAAAACGAAACCATAATAAAAAATTCAATGTCCCAAAAGAGTTAAAAGTATAAACAGAGGACAGAAAAGACATAAACTAAGAAGAGAACAGACAGTAGAGGAGGAGCGGCAACACGCGTCCCAGAGCCTTCACCTCCCGTACCCACAGCGGCAGCAGGTGGCGGCAGGTGAGGCGGCAGTCAACACGAGGCGGCAGGTGTGAAGGTAAAGGGTTTGGGTACGGGCTGACAACACAACATCGGGAGGGGACAGCAAAACAACCTCTTCTTCCACTGTCGGCGTGTGGAAGCTGACTTTAACCCCTTGCCTGCGGATTTCCTACAAGAAGACATCACCAAGCTACAGGAATGGAACAAAAAGTGCCCGCTACAATTCAATGAAGAGCAATGTAAAGACCTGCACCTTGGGAGGGGAGATTCAGCATACCAATACCACATGGGAAACACTCCACCATCCACCACAAAGGCAGAGAAAGACCTGGGAGTGTATGTTACCAGGCTACCAGTGAAAGCCAAATCCATGCCAATTGCAGCAGACGGGAGCTTCGAGCAAGACAAAAACAAAAAAACAAAACTGGGAATGCACGTGGCCACCGAGCCCTGTGCCCCAAAGGAAGATATGATGCTTCACCGAGACAAAGGAACAACTTGAACTGTTTGGTGCTAAAGTTTGAGACACATCAAAGGCCTTTCCCTTGAGGACTCGGTTAGGCACGACAAGGGAGAGTCAACCCTTCCGAGAGTGTTGTGTCCAGTTTAAGGAAAGGTTTATTTAGAGCAGCTCCTTCTTGGCCAAGAGGATCCACCAACTACTAAACAAAGCCCCAGAAATGGATACATATAAAATCAACGGTTTGTATAGAGGTGTGAAGATATCTTTTTAATAATGAAAAAAAAATACAGTACAAGAAAACTTAAACAGGAATCCAACAATTAATAAGCAAAGCTCCAGAAATTCATACATATATAATTAGCTGTCTGCATGAGGATATTGTTTTTAAGGATGAATGATATAGTAAACGAAAAAATACAACAAAAATAAAACTTGTCCATAGGTTGTAATGTGAACTGATGCGAAGGTGAAAGAAGCCACCACCAGCAACAACAACAACAGAAACAACAACAACAACAACAACAACAACAACAACAACAACAACAACAACAACAACAACAACAACAGAAACAACAACAACAACAACAACAACAACAACAACAACAACAACAACAACAACAACAACAACAACAACAACAACAACAACAACAACAACAACAACAACAACAACAACAACAACAACAACAACAACAACAACAGAAACAACAACAACAACAACAACAACAACAACAACAACAACAACAAAAGAAACAACACCATCAACAACAGCAGCAGGACAGAATGGCGACAAAGGTGAGGTCACGAGGGACAACCACCACCACCACCCACTGACACCAAGCGTGACCCCGTGACCTACAGGCAATCAATTACTCCCCTTACCAGTTACACAAATATACAAGTGCATCAATTCCCTCGGACTCGGCTGATATATGACGCTCCAATACTTGAGTTCAGTGTGAATGAAACATAAAGTGGAAGGAGACTCAGGTTCGTTAATATTTAGAGGCGCGGAACTTTGCTTCACACTCACGCTCGGTGCTGTTGGCTAAGTCTCGACATCAGGAGGTGTTGTGTGTCCAAAGTTGCTAGATAATGCTCCTAAACCTCCTCCCTCTCCCTCCCTCCCTCTTCGTACCTTCATCCCTCCTTCCCTCCTCTCCTCTCTCTGCCATCCTAGCCTCATTTCCCTCCCCTATCCCTTCACCTTTCTCGTCCTTCTTCCCCCCATTCCCTTTTCCTCTCCTTTCTCGTCCCTTCCTTCCTTCCTTCCCTTCTCTCCTTTTCCTCCTCTACTTCCCTAAACCTCTCTCTCTGCTTCCTCGTTCCTACCTCCCTCCTTCCCTACCCTTCTCCCTGCCGTGCCTTCCTCCCCTACTTCTGAATCTCTCACTACTTCCTCGTCCCTTTCCTCCCTCCTTCCCTACCCTTCTCCCGGCATTCCTAGCATCATTCTCCTCCCCTACCACTCCTAAATCTACCTCTCCTTCCTCATTCCATCCGCCCTCCTTCCCTTCCCTTCTCCCTGCCTTTCTATCCTCCCTTTCCTCCCCTATTTCTCATAAGGCTCCTTCTCCCTGTTTCACCTTTATTTCTTCCTTTTTTTCCTTCCTTTCCTAGCCTCCGTTTCCTCAAGTTTTCCTGTTCATCTTTCTTCTTTCCTTCCTCTATTCCCTTCTCATTATTTCCCTCACTCATCCCATTCCCCTCTCTTCTTGCATCTCTTTCTCTTTCCCCTCACTTCCCCCCTTTCCTCCTCTCCTTTTCTTCTCTCACTCTTTCCTCACTTTACTCCTTCCATTTCTTCCACCCTTTCTTTCATTTTTTATCTCCCTGACTGCTAAGCTTCCTCCCTTTCTTTCGTTCATCCTCACGGCCTTTCCTAATGTCCTTTCCCCTTTCCCACTCCTACAAGGCCTCCCTCTCACACCCTTAGCCTCCCTTCCCCACCCTGCTCTCTCCCCCACTCTCGACCACTCACTGAAGGTCACACCGAGGCAGCCTCCGCATCAGCGCAGCGACACAAACACCGGCAACACACATCGAAAGTTTTTTTTTTTTTTCACTTTTTGCTCCATACCACCACCACCACCACCACCACCACCGCCTCCACCACCACTACGGCTTTAACCTAATGCACAGGCAGGTGTAAAAAAAAAAAAAAGAAAGAAAATATAGAAAAAAATGCCCAAATCTCCCACTGTGCACTCTGTTTCGGGAAGAGAGCGTGGCAAAAAACTCGCATAAAACAGCGGGGGAAATTCAGGCTGCTTTATTATTTGCGCTTCAAACTCCATTAGGCCGCCCGCTTGAGTAATGTAGCACGGGCCCATTTTCTTTCACAATTATGCCACTCCCATATTCTCTCATGTTTTCTATGGAGGACCGTTTTCTCTCCTCGCATTTTTTCCCGTTTTCCATTTGACCATTAGTGATTTTTTTTTCCACCCACATAAAGACCCCCTACTTTTGCTTTAGTATCCCATAATTATATATCTCCCATCTTCTTTCACAGTTACGCCACTCCCATTTTCTCTCATGCTTAGTATAAAGGACCATTTTCTCTTCGCATTTTTTCCCGTTTTCCATTTGACCATTAGTGATTTTTTTTCCACCCACATAAAGACCCCCTACTTTTGCTTTAGTATCCCATAATTATATATCTTCCATTTTCTTTCACAGTTACGCCACTCCCATTTTCTCTCGTGCTTTATATAGACGTCTGTTTTCTCTTTGCCTTTTTTCCATTTTCCATATTACCATTAGAGGGACACGTTCTCTTTTTCTCCCTAATTATCTACCTCCCATTTTCTTTCACAGTTACGCCACTCCCATTTTCTCTCATGCTTTGTACAGAGGACCGTTTTCTCCTCGCATTATTTCCATTTTCAGTTTTACCATTAGTTAACTTTTTTTATTTCCATCCACATAACGACATCCCACTCTCGCTTTAATAAGTTTCCCGATTTCCCTAACTATCTATGTCCATTTTCCTTCACAATTCTGCCGCTTCCATTAATTTTACTCTCATGCATTATCCCGTTTCCCATTTTACCATTAAAGTGAAGCTGCTTTTTTTTCCACCCACATAATGACCGCCTAGTTTTGCTTTAATATGTCCCCAGATTTCCTTAATTATCTAACTCACTTTCCTCTACAGTGACCTTCAACAAAATAACGGCGCACAAAAATCAGTGTTTGGCCCCCATGCTCACGTATAGAAAATAACAGGAAGCGGTGCCCAGAGAAGAGTAATATATAGTCACCCAGCGTAATCTACTTGCACCTTACTGATGAATTATCCAACAGACTATACCTTAGGCTTAATCAACAGGTGAGAGAGGCATGGGAGGGGGTAGGAGAGGAGGTTATATATGGTGAAAGGAAGGTTAAGCCGAGGAGAATGAGCAGTATGGGAAAAAATAAAGGGGAAGGAGCGGAAAGGCGAAGGGAGACCAGCAGGACTTTTTTTCTGTGTGTCTGTGTTTGTGTTTCTGTGTGTCGCTATGGTAATCTGGCGTCCTCTGGTGGCTCAAAGGAATAAAGAAAAAGCAGTTTGTAGAGGAGGAGAAGGAGGAGGAGGAGGAGAAGGAGGAGGAGGAGGAGGAGCAGGAGGAGGAGGAGGAGGAGCAGCTGCAGGAGGAGGAGGAGGAGGATCTCGGAGTGGTAATAATGCTAAACTTAATTGGAGAGAGAGAGAGAGAGAGAGAGAGAGAGAGAGAGAGAGAGAGAGAGAGAGAGAGAGAGAGAGAGAGAGAGAGAGAGAGAGAGAGGAGAGAGAGAGGGAGAGAGGGGGGGGGGGGTATCAACAAGGTAACTGGATGTGTTACTGCCATTATTTACACTCCGCAGTCCGTGGGTGGGGGATAAGGCCATGGACACACACACACACACACACACACACACACACACACACACACACACACACACAGAGCTCTCTCTCTCTCTCTCTCTCTCTCTCTCTCTCTCTCTCTCTCTCTCTCTCTCTCTCTCTCTCTCTCTTTTCGTAACCCCCTCCATTTCATCGTCCACTGGCTGCATCATTTTTTTTCTTTAACAATAACGATGATGCTGATAATGTTAATAATAATAATAATAACAATAATAATAATAATAATAATAATAATAATAATAATAATAATAATAATAATAATAATAATAATAATAATAATAATAAAAATAGAAACGAAAAAGTTAATATCAATTCACAACAACAACAACAACAACAACATATCCCCGAGGTGCGCCATACAGTCTCATTTTTCGCCCTCCTC
>NC_066510.1:26955706-26960706 GCF_024679095.1 Eriocheir sinensis | reverse complement strand
CTTCTCTCTCTTTCCCCGGTTATGCCATCGTCAGTTCCCATTTTCCGTCCTTTTTTTCCCCTTCTTCCCCTTCTCTTTATTTCTCACGTCTTTCTCTTTCCCTTTATTCAGATTCCGCCTTGTTGTTTGTTTCTTGCCCTCCTCTTCATTTCCTTCTCTCTCTTTCCCCGGTTACGCCATCGTCAGTTCCCATTTTCCATCCTTTTTTTTTTTCCCCTTCTTCCCCTCCCCTTCACTTCTCACGTCTCTTTCTCTCTCCCCTTCATTCAGCTTCCGCCATGTTGTTTGTTTCTTGCCATCTTCTTCTCTTCATTTCCTTCTCTCTCTTTCCCCGGTTATGTCATCGTCAGTTCCCATTTTCCTTCCTTTCTTCCCCTCCCCTTCATTTCTCACGTCTCTTTCTCTTTCTCTTTCCCTTTATTCAGCTTCCGCTTTGTTGTTTGTTTCTTGCCATCTTCTTCTCTTCATTTCCGTTCTCTTTCTTTCCTTCCCTTTTCATCTGCTGGTTTCCCTTCAACTCAACCTCTCCTCCTCCACCTCCTCCTCCTCCTGTCAACGTCGCCTTTTTCCTTTCCTTTCCTCATATTTTTTTGAGATTTATTTTTTAGAGCTTATTCGGTCTGATTTGAATGGGCTTATTGAAATTTCTCCTCCATATATCCGCGTGCAGGCGAGAGCGTGGGATGGAGGGAAGAAAGGATGGAAACGGCCGTACGGGGAAATGGGGAACTTGGAAGGTAGGGGTGTGAGGCGAAGCTGGAGTGTGTGTGGGATGAGGAAGAGGAGACGGGAAAAGTTAATAAGGAAAGGGGAAAAAAACGGGTGGGGATATAGGAATCTGAGACGGTGGAAAGCTATGTTGAAAAAAGGAAAAGACGGGAAAAAAAGTTACTAAGGAAGAGGAAAGAAACAGGTAGGGATGTAAGAATCAAAGACGGTGGAAAGTTATGTTGAAAAAAGGAAAAGAAGACTGGGAAAAAGTTAAAAAGGAAAGGAAAGAGAAAAATACAGGTACGGGTATGAGACGGGGAAAAAGACTAATATGGAAATGAAACAGAAACAATGAAATAGGAAGAGGAAATGGAGAAAAAGTCAATCTGGAGAGGAAAAAAGAAAACAGCAGATAAGGAAAAAGGAAGAGGAGACGGAGAGAACGTCTAAATGGAAAAGGAAAAAAGACACAATTGTTGATATAGAAAAAGGAGACGGAGAAAAGACTAAAAATGGAGGTGTATAAATGCTGATAAATGTCAGGTAAAAGATGTAGAGAGAAAATGTGAAATGAGAAAAACGAGGAATATGCTGGTGTGAAAATAGGAACAAGGGGTAGAAAAATCTGATATGGAAAGCAAATAAAAAAAAGTACAGACGTGGAAGGAATACACAGGAAAGAAAAGCTATGGAAAGAAAACGTAAAGAAAACGGGAAACGAGAGAAATGAGGGACATACTATAACTCTGTAAGACGTTGGTGCTCGTAAGGCAATATGGGCTGAGCGTGAGAAGGAGAAAATGGAAGGGCAGGAAAAGGCCAGGAAGGGAGAGAGGAATAGAGAGAGAGAGGGAAAGAGAGAAAGTCGTAATGGTGAGGTAGAAAGGGAGGAATGGAGAGAAAACATGAAGAGGGTGGGAAGGCAAGGGAGGAAGGAAAGAAGATAGAAAAAAAAGATGAGGGTAAGAGGGTGAGATAGTGAGGGAAGGAGGGGAGAAAGAAGGGAAACGATAATGGGCGTAAAAGTGAGGAAGAAAGGAATAAGGAAGAAGAAAGTAAAATAAAGAAGGTGAAAGGGCAAGAAAGTAAAAAGAGCCCAAGGCAAGAGAAGAGAGAAAAGATGAAAGTAAGGTAAAGGTGAGGAAGAAAGGAAGGAAAGAAGAAGGAAGAAAAAACAAGGAGGCAAAGAGGCGTGAGAAAGCGAGGGAAGAAGAAGGGAGAAGGAAGAGAAAAAAATCAAAGAAAGATATAACAGGCGAAAAAGTGAGGAAGAAAGAGAAAAAGAAAGAGGGAAGAGAAACAAGAAGGGAGTGAAGAGGGAAGGGATAAAAAAAAAAATGCAAGAGGGTGAAGAAGCGAGAGAAGGGAAGGGAAGAGAAAAAACGGAAAAGATAGAAGTAAGGTAAAGATTTGGAAGAAAGAGAAAAACAAGCAAGGAAGAGAAACAAGGAGGGAGCGAAAAGGGAAGGAAGCAAAAGAATAGAGGAAGAGAATAAAGGGAGGAAGGGAAGGGAAGGGAAAAGAGACGGAAGTTAACGATAATGAGCCTGAAGGTAAAGAAGACAGGGAGAAAGAAGGGAGAGATACAAAAAGGGAGCGAAAAGGCAAGGTGGGAAGGAAGGAAGGAAGGTAAGCGGATGATGAGGCGAGGGGAGGAAGGGAGGAGAAAGGGATAACATGAAACTAAAGAATAACGGGAGTAAAGGCGAGGCAGAAAGGAAGGAAAAAGGGAGAGATACAGAGGACGAGAAAGGTAAGAAATAATGTAAAGAACAAGAGGATGAGGAAACGAGGGGAGGAAAGGAAGGGAAAAAAATGGAAGTAAGAGATATGAGACGTAAAGCTGAGGGGAAAAAGAATGAATAACAAGAGATACAAAATGAGGGCGAAAAGGCAAAGGGAGAGGGAAGAATTAAGGTAGAGACAGAGGTAGAAAGCATGAGAGTGAGGGTGCGAAGGAGGGCAAGGAGAATGACGGCAAAGGTAAAAAGTTTCATAATGGGTCTAGAGGAGCTGAAATGCGCCTCCGAGGTAAACATGAACCTGAGGCCTCGTTGCTGCGGCTCCAAATGGCACTGAGAGACTGGCGTGGGAGGGACAACGGCCGCCAGGTGGTGCTGATGGCGGGGCGCTGGTGCTACTGGCGCTGGTGCTGGAGGTGGTAGTGGTGGTGCAGATGATTGTAAGGGTGAAGGTGGTAGTGATGATGATGATGATGATGATGGTGATGACGCTGGTGAAGGTGATGGTTATGGTATTAGTGCTGGTGGTGGTCGTAAAGATGAAGGTGGTAGTGATGATGATGACGATGATGAAGGTGGTCGTAGAAGTACAAGAAAGGAAGAGAAACAAGGAGGGAGCGAGAAGGGAGGGGAGTAAAAGGATGGAAGAAGAGGATAAAGAAAGGAAGGGAAGGGAAGGGAAAAGACGGAAGTTAACGATAATGGGCCTGAAGGTAAAGAAGACAGGGAGAAAGAAGGGAGAGATACAAAAAGGGGGAGAAGGGGGGGATGGAGATGGTGGTGGTGGTTGTGGTTTATTGTAAGGAGGAAGAGAGGGAGGGAAGGAGGGAGGGAAGGAGAGAAGAAGGGAAGGAGAGTTCTTAATCAACAGCCCTAACTTCACCTTGACTCAACCTTGTTTCACTCACTCTCGCCCCGCCCTTTCTAGCCCTTTCTCGGTCTTTCTTCGTTTTACCTTGATGATCGGTCTTCCTTTACCATTCCCCCGCCCCTTAAGACGAGTCCACCTCCTTTGGCGTGGCGTGGGGTGACGGAAAGGACATCTGAGAGTACACACACACACACACACACACACACACACACACACACACACACACACACACGTAGCTCTGACCTCAGTGTTGGTTGGCATGTAGAAAGATGAAAGGTAGGAGGATGAAGAGGAGAGAGGAGGTAAACAGCCACAGAGAGAGAGAGAGAGAGAGAGAGAGAGAGAGAGAGAGAGACTCGTGAATAAGTTTGAGGGGAAGAAGATAGGGAGGAGGCATCAGAGTTGAAGAGTCTAGGCGGAGGAAGGAAGGATGACGGCGATAATAAGAGAGGAGGAAATAAGGAGGAAGGAGGCAGCTGAAGGGACGAAGGGAGGACGGAAGAGGACCTAAAAAGAAACTAGCTCAGTGACGGATGAAATATTGACGCAACGAAAACGGGATGACGGGCCACGGATTTACATGTGCGACACCAGATCAGAAAAAAAAAAAATAGAAATGAGAAAATAAACAACCACTACTACTACTACTACTACTACTGCAACTACTACAACTCCTAATAATAATGATAATAGCATAACACAAGTGCGAGACTAACAGGAAAATAAGTCAACTCTGGAATCACTCAGCAAATTAATAGAGTAGTTTTTTTTTTTTATGTCTCGGCCTATTGCGCCGGTAGGCTTCTTCCCGGTGGATCCTGATGGTTGGTCCAAAGCTTCTTCCCGGTGGGTCCTGACGGTCGGCCTAGCCCGTTCTGGCGCAGGCGAGTGTTTATAGTGGCGCCATCTTGCATTGGGTCATGCTGCCCTCCCGGAACTCATCTTTAATCCTAGAATCTAGAGTCCGGGTTGATAGGTGGTCTTCTGGACAGCATTTTTTTTTTTTTTTTTTTTTTTTTTTTTACGTTGCTGCCTATTGCGCCGGTAGGCATCTTCCCGGTGGGGCCTGATGGTCGGCCCAAGGCTTCTTCCAGGTGGGGCCTGATGGTCGACCCAGCCCGTTCTGGCGCAGGCGAGTGTTTATAGTGGCGCCATCTTGCATGTGGGTAGTTTTAAGCCACTCGGCGGCGGCTGAAAAATCCCAGCTTGGTGGCACCGGTCGGGAATTGAACTCGTCCTCCTGAACGCGGAGCCGTCTTGCTATCCGTTCAACCATCGCCTAGGAAAAGGAGGAGGAGGAGGAGGAGGAGGTGTAAGAGAGAGTACAGGAGGAGGAGCAGGAGAAACAGGAGGTGTAAGAGGAGGTACAGGAGGAGGAGGAGGAGGAGGACGTCAAGGAAAGGAAAGGCATCGGATCGGGTCTTCTCACTTATACCGTAAACAGATCGAACCCTAGCAACGCGCGGCTCCGGGTGATCCTCAATGGCTTGTGCCTGAGCCGGGGAGCGATACGGCCAATCATTATTACCAGTGGTCCCTCTCAGCGGCCTTCTCCTCCTCCTCCCCCTGCTCCTCCTTCGTGATCTTGAGCTGCCTCCACGTGAATCAATCTCTCCCTCTCACCCTTTCCCTCTCCCTCTCCCTCTCTCTCTCTCTCTCTCTCTCTCTCTCTCTCT
>NC_066510.1:26923206-26950706 GCF_024679095.1 Eriocheir sinensis | reverse complement strand
TCAGTAGTAAGAAAAAATGTGACGTCGCTGAATCTAGACACCAATTCACATATTTACTGGTACAACGCACAATTTTATGAAAACAAATGTTACATTCGAAACAAGAAATTAGAACAAATATACCAGTGCAGTAGTTTCCATGAGATACTATAATAACTTGCTAAACCTAAAGGCTTTTTTGCTTGAGGAAAAGTTTTCTTGCCTTGTTGCAGTCAGGTTGAAAGCATCACACTGGACGCCACCAGAACACCGTGGAAAAAGAAAAGAAAAAAGAAGGTAACCGTGTTTGGCAAGCGATATAAACAGAACACTACGACTCTCCAATCGTGAGGCACCAGAACAGAGTGCAACAAACTCCTGAAAGAAATTTTCCAAGTACAATACAAGAACAGTAGCACCGCAAAGACAACGAGCGAAGGCATCTAAAAAAAAAAAAAAAAAAAAAGACCAGACGCTGAAACAGCACAGCCTGACTCCATCCGAACAAGGAAGCCTTTGCTCCCACACACCCTCCTCTACGAATATAGCACACACACACACACACACACACCAGGAGAACTCAATGCACCCGTCACGTCCCTTCCCTAGATATCATGTGAAACAACAGCTGGTCCTGGCAGGCTTGCCATCAAGACGAATAAAGCGGCGGCTTTGCGGCCGCTGCCTTCGTGGCCCCTTGCGTGTTGGGTTCATTAATTTCTTCATAAAACTTTTCAAAGGGATTGAATAACAATGAACCATTTAATAAACAAACTTAATAACAAATCAACATAAAATGATTCTCCTACTACAAAAAAATAGCAAATTGTATATTGATAGAAAACAAATAAGTACAATGGCAAAGAACACTCGTGCACACACACACACACACCACCGGCGAGCATGCACAAACGACCATATCCGTGGAATCCATAAGGTTCACGCTTATTTTCTTTTTGCAATTCAATGGCGCCACTATAAACACTTGCCTGCGCCATGACGGGCTGGGGCGAATACCATCCAGGCCCCTCAAGCAAGCCTACCGGCGCAATAGGCAGAGACGTAAAAAAAAAATAATAATAATAATATTAATAAAAATAAAATAAAGAAATAAACAAAGTAGAATTTTTTTCTTTTCCAAAACGCATGCACCACAATCGTTTGTAGTGACGATGCCGCCCACACTCCTGCACGCGGCACTAATTGTATTCTGCATGCATGTTTTGGCGGATGGTTGCTAATACCTTCTGGTATGCTAATTCGCAATATCCGAACAATGCTTGAACCAATTAATCCGAAATCCCGAGAAAATTATACGTCACACTACAAAGTAATCCCACGTTTCCGTTTGTATTTTTTACTTAAGCGCTTGGGAAAACACGCAATCAAGCACACGAAGAATTCTTTTTACACACACACACACACACACACACACACACACACACACACACACACACACACACATTTTATACAACTTAAGGGAAGGCTGTAGTAGGCTAAAGTGACAGCTGATGGGTGAAGTGGCGGGTGAGCGAGTGAATTAGCCTAATAAATCCATGAACGCGAATGAGAAGGGGTGCAGGGAACAAGGGAGGGAGAAACACACGTAGTAATGAGATACGAATTAAGTCGATGAATTAAGACACTATATAGGTGAGGCAATCCGTTGAGCTAAGTTATATATGCCCAAGTATGAGAATGGGTGCTTAGACTAGGTGTGATTGATTAAGGCAAAGACATAAGGTAGACATGAGCTTTAAGTGTAGGATAATGGATATGAATTAGCATTATTAACTAAGCGACAAGCAGATGAACGAGATCGAAGGTGAATGTGGCGGTTTGCAGTTAGGATAAACGGGTAATTGTGCTCGTGAGTGCATGGCTAAACAGATTAATTGGTATTGCTAAAGTTCCTGGGGTAAGCGAGGGGGGCAGGGAGGTTAAATGCGTGGGAAAGGAGCTGCGTGTATATATATTGGGTAAAATGTTTAATCGTTGGGTAATGCCTGCGGTGGGGAGCGTCCATTATTTGATCGTTAACATCAGGATGTGTGAGGATTACGTGATTAAATGAGTGTGATTGCCCCTGTTGCTCTCTCTCTCTCTCTCTCTCTCTCTCTCTCTCTCTCTCTCTCTCACACACACACACACACGTCACCCTTTTAACATATATTCCGTAAAGATACAATGGTTATTTAGCACAGCGAATATAACGTTATACCAAATTAAGTCGTACCAGAATTACAAAGATCATAACACACCCACTACCACAAGAACACGGTCGTCACCCTCTATGACCCGTAATATATAATGACAGCCTCGTTCAGGGACAAATATTTTCCCTTGAAGGCCATTAATTAGTAACTATGGAATTCGCCTTTCTCTGTTAGGTTTGGAGATAACTGCCAAGGACTAACAAAATGAGAAGGACATTGGTAGATCATTAATTTTAAAGTAGTAGGTATGCTTAAGCGTCACTATTCCTCGCTAACTCCCCGTGAAAGGGTATTACGTCTTTTGTGACAATGAACAGAATACTCTCCACGGCTGCTGTCATTATTTCCGCTGACCGTAAACAGACGAGGCCGCGGCATAATGATTCCCTATAAATACCCTCCCAAAATGCACCGGCACAATATGGTGTGGTCAGTGACAGTAAGCATAACAGATCGTGAACTTAGCCATCACTGAAGCTATAAAATGAATAAAACAAAATCGATGGTGTGACAAGTGACCAATGCTCGGAGAGAGAGAGAGAGAGAGAGAGAGAGAGAAGGTGGTTCCCGAGTAGAATCCCCACTTTCAGTTTAATAGCTCTCCCCTAGCCTCGCCCCACCTCACATCACCCCTCTCCCATTCCCCACGAAACCCTATTCCATCGTTCAACTGTGGATCATACTCATGGAATTTGTCTGTCTATACATCTTCAGATATACATTGACAACGTAATCTATTTGTATGGGGAAATTGTGAGGCAAAGGTGCAGAATAGTCCCTGGTGCAGTGGTGCCATATTGCCATCTACTTATTAGTTACCTTGTACCCCTTTCCAAATAAAAGCAACTGTGCCTCTAATATTCACGGAATCTTCGCATAATCTATAGAAATACTTACATGTTAACCTATATAAGGCTTTTTAGTTACACCACAAGCAATGGAACCCCGGGCAATAACCTAACCTCTTTGTCTAACCCTACGTAACCTTCACGTCAATCGACCATTTCCCTCAGTGATTATAAATATGCTTTCCCTACGCTATATGTCATGAAGTCAAAATATAACATAAACTTAGAATGGCTCTACTGGACAATAATATGTCGGACAAAATCGAGACCAGTATGGGCGGAAAGATAACTTACCAGCTGCGGCAGGCGTGTCCACCACCACAAGGGTATAGTCACTCCCAGCCTCGCCAGTCGCCAGCAGCCTTCAGACAACTACCACAGCGCCACATGCCGTACCGCACACACTGACACTTAATGAATGACACACTGACACTTAACGAATGAACTCGAAATCTCATGGCGCCAGAGGGCATACACCAAGGACAGGAACCTTGCTCCGCCCCGCCGCCCCGAGCCTGTCGAGAGCTGGCCAAAGCATGGGCGTCTCGATGACTCGAACACCTCTTCCGAAGCCCTTTTGAAACTTCCCAGATACGCCACATCAGTATTAAGTTCATTTAGATGTCTTAATAGAAAGGCTGGCTTTCTAGGTAAACTACGTGACATGTAAGATGAGTCTAATGGAATAATTAAAGTTGATAGAAAATGGAGCTGATCAAAACAAATGGTAAACTAGCATAAAACTAGTATGTATTTTAGTTATCATTATTATTAAAGTTAAACATTTTCACCACATCGGAGGAGAAAATATTTGTGGCTGAACGAGATGCTGTCAATATTACATAGTAGTGATTTGAATTATCTTCAACCAGGCATAATATGCTTAGAAATAAATAAGTAATTAAGGTAAGAGTGAGAGTGTACATGCTAGAGGTTGCAAATGACAGGTACCAAGCTTATTATTTATTTAGTCTGTATGAGTCTTTCCTATTTACAAATATACAGACACAAACATAAGAGCAGAGGTATATAGGAACCCCTTACCCTTGAGTAAAAGGCCAGTCACATCTGTATTACCAAAGTTTATTTTTTCAAGTCCTTGCACATTCCTCCAGGCACAAGGTTGAACTCAGGGAAGACCCACAGTCGATAAAAGTGGGACCAAAACACATTCAGCATCCCTCTCAATAATTTTGGGGGTTATTGCTGGTAATGGAACCAATGGTCCTTTTAAAGAACTAGGTACCCACCTCTGACAGAAATCACACCGAAGGGTTGTTGACAGCAAAGCAAACTTTGAAAGCACTCACACTATATAATATTTAGTACATTTAATTTTTCTTATAAAAGTGTTTTTTCACTTTTATTAAATTAATCTGTTTATGCTTACTTTTAAATGACTTGGGTACTGAAACTGATCTGGAGTTTGGCACAGAAGGGTCTCCTTCTTCCTTTATTTCTTCCTTTGCATTTATTTCTTCCTTTGCAGATGATTTCTTTTTCTTTGCTGCACCTTTTTTCATTGATCCCTCTCCTTCCAATGCAGACAATTCCTTTTCCTCCTTACCTGCCACCTCAACTGTTTGGGTAAGATCTTGGCCATGGTCCTTCATAGCTATACGATGCCGCTCTATGGTTTGATTCTTGCCATCTGTCAGCTGATGATGCCTTTCTACCAAGTCTTTACGTCCCATCTGCAGCATCCTGCATGAAAGTTTAATGATTAAAATTTGTTGATAACAACAAAGTGCAAAATGGATAATGTAATTCACACATACAAGGAGTGAGCTGATGTGGCAAAAGATTATTGAATATAATATCATCAGAGACCATGTGAGCCATTCCCAAACCTGTAACAGCAAAGCTCACAAAATGATTACTGACATATCGTTTTATACTCTGTTTCATACTTGTTTATCCCTTACATTTTATATGTTAATAGAGCATATTATATCAAATCTCTCTCTCTCTCTCTCTCTCTTTTAAGAAGCAATTTGTTAGATGCTCAGCTATATGTAATAAATAAAGATATTTTAACCATTTTGCGCAATAATAGATTTCATAAATTTTATCCAATACCTCGTCCACTGAGAAGCATTTGGGGCCTCTCTGCCCACCTTGCAAAACCTTGATTTGTAGGTAAATTTCTTCCTTTAGAAACTCATAAGTAGATGCACATTATATATCAATAGATTTTACAGGGAATTAATTTATAAGGTGATTACATAAAACCTTCATTACAAAATAGTTTCATGCATTTTTTGCTATGGAAATAAACCAAAAGTAACTATGAAAATTAACAAAATGAGAAGAAAAAATGTTCCCATCATCATAGCTCTCAACTTTTCACATGAACATTATAAATGCAACATCTTTTCATATAAGCTGTGCAATGGTAGTACTGCCATTTTGATTAAGGATTAAGGATTTTGATTAAGATTAAGAATGTCCGCTTGTTGGGAGTCACTCAATTCTAAACTGACATTTGAGAAGCACATCCGTTCCATGTCTTTCACTATTGCACAGGAGACATGCTTACTTCATAAGTGCTTCAAAATATATACTTGTGACTCAACTGTAACCAAATCTTTTTATGCATTCATTTTGCCCCACTTTGAGTATTGTGCTCCTGTTTGGATGTCTGCTGCCAATTGCCATTTAAAGTTACTTGACAGAGCTATCAATTCAATTAAATTTATTTCTCCGGCACTTGTTCTTGATCTTGATCATCGACGTCAAGTTGGTGCCCTTAGCATTTTATTTAAAGATTTTAAGAATTGGCATCCCTTACAATCTTACACAATAATAATAATAATAATAATAATAATAATAATAATAATAATAATAATAATAATAATAATAATAATAATAATAATAATAATAATTTTATTTTGCCAATTGACATATATAAAAAAACAGGACAAGTAAACAAACGAGATCAACAGAGATACTTATACACTTAAATAAATGACAGCTTATAATTATATATGCGTGTGCACACCACACAATCTACACGAACAGAAGGCCCAGCCACTCCCGCCGCATAGATCCACACACATAGGCCGAGCTCTGTCTGACGAAGGTGATGATGAAGTTCCCAGATTGTTCCACTCTACTCTTCATACTGTATGCAGCGTGGCGTCGCAGCACAGCCACAGTTCATCCCGTGCCCAGTGAAGGCCACAGATGAGCTAGTCCATCTAGGAAGCCCCAGAAGCCGCTTGATGTCATTATGACAGACTTTAAAATTGTTCATGGAGGCAGCCCTATACAGCGACCACAGTGAGTCGCAGTAGAGAGAGTAACAGTGGCTCCTGAATAACTCCAACTTCACCTCCGTGCTGCAGGAGAATTTCCTCAGCAGCATGTTGCCGATGACTGTGAGCTTGGTGGTCTGCTTCTTGATGTTATCATCATCGGTCCGTTCCCTGTTGATGACATGGCCCAGGTATGTGAATCAATCCACAAATGTAAATGCACTCCCACTTAGCCATGCTGATGTCTGGTAGTCCACCCTGGAGTGTGGCGGCGGCACTACCATGCACTCTGTTGGCAGCCTGTGCCTGTGTCACACAGAGCGGCAGTGAGATCATCTGAGTAGACGTTGTACAGGTAGGGAGACAGGATCCCTCCCTGGCGAATACAATTGACTGTCTTAAATGGCAGCGAAGTGGAAGCCCCCCATTTTACAGCAAATACTTGGGTAGTGTACCAGTACATTAGGAGCTTGACAATGTACCCAGGAGTTCCCCTTACAAGCAGTTTATTGTACAGCTTCCAGTAGTTCACTCAGTCAAAGGCCTTGCTGGCGTCAAGGAAGCAAAGGTAGACAGGTGAGCCCCTGGAAGTGTAGTACTCAATGATATTCTTCAACGTCCACACACACATCTCAGAGCCGTGCCCTTTCTTGTAACTAAACTGATTGTCCAGCGTGTTCAGGTAGGCCTCTGGGTGGAGTGGCTGTGCCTGATCCTTTCAGACCTGCCCAGGTCACAAGGTTTGCTCTTACTCAAAATGATCTTACTTTTAATCCAATAAATTTTTGTACGACACAATTCTCACAATGTTTTCTTCCGTCGTTGACAAATTTATGGAATCAGTTACCCAATGAGATTGTCCTTTCTGCAGACATTTCTACATTTAAGTCTCATGTGAATGTCTTTTTGAAACCGTAATTTTATTTTTCCTCCTTTTGGCTTTGACTGGCCAGTTTCTTAACTATTCATTACCTTTGCTTCTCTCCAGTACCTTTTGGTATTTTGTGTGGTTGAACTTGTTGTAACTGCACCCTGGAGGGAGGCTTTGGTAGCTTATCATAATGATAATAATAATAATAAAATCTGATGGATCACTTACAATAAACATAGTACAGTAATACCTCAGTTTATGAGTGCCTTACTTTAGTAGTGTTTTGATTTACGAGCAAAATAATTTCACTATAAATGCCTTGGTTTACGAGCGGTGACTTGGTGAATGAACATTCTGTTTATATAAGTTGAAGATGCAAGCATGGATTCCCTTTGTTAGCCACAAGACAAGAGGGGCTCAGAACGGAAAACAATGGGAATGGGGTCTCAGTCCGCATTGTACACTTGCAGAGGTGGCACCTGCACACTCGTGTCCACTTATGTTTGTGCTCTAGTGTGCGATCTTTGTGTTTTCAGCACTGCAGTGTATGTTTGTTTTGGTTTACAAATTTTTTGGTTTGCGAGCAAAAGTCCATGAAGAATTAAGCTTGTGAACTGAGATAAGAGTATGACTGTTTTATAAAAAAAAAGCAACATGCCATTTTCCCTGAAGAAAACGACATATAATCAGTGTGTCCTGCAAGTCCTAACATCCAATTCTGAAACTTGGTGCCTTACAAAAAGAAAGAATCTAGAGAAAAAGATAAGAAGCATGGAAAGAGAAATGGAGATAACAATGCTGGGTATGACATGGAGAGAAGGGAAGAGAAGTACATGGAGTAGGAAACAGACAAAGGTTGAAGATATTCCACTGACTATAAAGAGTAAGAAGTGGACTTGGCCAAGTCACATGTGTAAAACTGATAAAAGATGGAAAACCAAAGTAACAGAGTGGTAACCCATAAATTGTAAGTCATGAGTAACAGAATAAGGTGGAGATGAAATTGCTGAATTTGGCCAAGCAAAATGGAATACCGGTACACCAACATCATACATGTGGAAGATGTTGAAAATGGCCTTTATCCTGCAGTGGATTATTCAGTATGATGATTATGATGGTAATGATACATAAACACCTTTAGCACCCTGGGATATCCTGAGTTGAATTGATGGAAATATTTTGAAGTATTAGTACATAACCTGTCAGAGCCTCAGCCCCCTATTTATGTCTACTCTCCCATCCTGCAGGACCCCACAACTACCTGGGTTTACCCAGCTGCCACAATAAAGTTCCTACTATGCCACCCCATACTTGTTACTAATGGTCATAAAGTCATGAGACACTCAATGCTTGCTGATGTATAAAGTGAGGCACACAACAATAGCCATTAATGAGCTGGATTACATAGTAAAGGATCCAACTGCAGGAAGACATATTACAAAACAAAGAACAAAATGGTGTAGTGCCATGAATATCTCTAATGAAAACTGCTAACCATTGTTTACATAATAGCAATGACTTTAAAGAAGTGTGAAAAGCTCACCTCTTTTCCCATGTTGAGATTTCATCATGATACCTTTTTTCAAGATCTATTGCTTGCTGCTGAAATGCTATCTTTTCTTCTTGCGGTAATGAATTCCACTTACATGCTGCTTCATGTACAAACTTCTAAAAAAAAGAGAAAGCTGCATTAGCAAAATAATCCAATGACCAAAGTAAAAGAAAACTAATAATGAAATGTAATGAAGGAACACATGCACACCAGTAGCAGAACAAAGAGGTGAAAACATAGGGACACTTGGGAGGGTACTGCATTCACAGGGTTGCAAGGCTACACTGCAACTTTATACACTGAAAAACAGATCCCAGTTTGCCTAACAGTAGATTTCAGTGAAGGAAAAGTTGCCATATGATGAAAGCTCAATGTGCTACAGTTCTGACAGGGTCCTGTGTACTTCTACACACATACTATTCCTTTACTGTAGCACTCTTCACACATTCATGTTCTCCCACTATCCATGATGCAGCATCCCTGCTTTCTAAGGCACATGTACAACCAAGTCAATAATCTCTACCATAGTCAAATGATATAACATTTTACTGTGCACTTAACATAGAATTTTTAAAGTTGATACCTTAAGGCTCTTGTTCTCTCTTGGTTGTGTCTCAAGGAAAAGTGTGAATGCATTACCGGGACATATTGGTTTGTGCTCCCCGGGTGGCTTTTCACTCCTGAAAATAAAGAATTTGTTTTTAATAAACAGCTATTGGATGATAAACCTATGCATTACTACTTATCTGACAATCAACTATTTAACAGATGACATAAGAATATAAGAACATAGGGAAACTGCAAGAGGCCGAGTGGCCTACACAGGGCAACTCCAGAATCCTCCCCACTACTCACGATGGGTGAGGTGTAGTTTCAGGGGTTACAGGTAGAGGCTTGATCCTCGTTTACCTTCGGTACGGGCGTACGCTCCAGTACCCTGTCTCCTTACTGCACCCACACCTCACTGCCACCTGTCATCCTTGTCCATGTAGTTATCCAGTCTACTCTTAAAACAAGCTATTGTCCCTGCACTAACTATGTGATTGCTGAGTCTATTCCATTCCCCCACCACCCTATTACGAAACCAATTCTTGCCTATATCTCTCCTAAATCTATACTTTTCTAATTTAAATCCATTACTGCATGTTCTATCCTGCTGACTAATTCTCAGTACTTTACTTATATCACCTTTGTTGTAACCCTTGACCCATTTGAATACTTCTATCAGATCTCCCCGCACTCTTCGTCTTTCTAGTGAATGTAAGTTTAGATGTTTCAGCCTATTTTGATATGGGAGGTTCCTCAGCCCCTGAATCATCTTGGTCATCCTCCTCTGAACTGATTCTAGCAAGTTGATGTCCATTCTTTAGTGTGGGCACCAAAACTGGACAGCATAATCTAAGTGTGGCCTAACTAATGCTAAATAGAGTCTGAGGATGACCTCTGCACTCCTGTTGGTTACCGTCCTGTTAATAAAGCCTAATACCATGTTAGCCCTATTCCTTGCACTAATAAATTGCTTCCTTAGTTTTAGGTCAGAGTTCACTAACACTCCCAAATCCCTTTCACACTCTGATCTGTCTGTCACTGTGGAGTCTAAACTATACCCATGTAATGGGTTGCGTGTTCCTACACTAAGTACGATTACACTTGGTGATGTTAAAATTCATCTGCCATTTCTCTGACCAAGCTGACGGTTTGTGTTGATCCTCCTGCAGTGCTCTAGCATCCTCCCCTGTCCTAATAGTGCGTCCTATTTTGGTGTCATCTGCAAATTTACCTATGTAACTAGTTATCTCATTGTCTATGTCACTGATGTAGATAAGGAATAAAAGCAAGCCTAAAACTGAACCTTGAGGAGCCCCACTGGTAACATTACCCCATTCAGATTTTTTGCCGTTAATGGTAAGCCTCTGTTTCCTGTCGCTAATCCACGCCTTAATCCAATCAAATACATTCCCTCTTATCCCATGAGTCCTGACTTTATTCAACAGTCTCTGGTGAGGTACCTTATCGAAGGCCTTACTAAAATCAGGATAAACTACATCATAGCTCTCATCATTGTCAGCTGCCTCATATACTCTATTGTAAAAGGATAAAAGATTAGTAAGGCACGACTTACCTATAATAAACCCATGCTGTGAGTCGTGAATTAAATTATGTCTGTCAATATGACTTGGGCCTCCACAGGGGCCCTGTCATTTGCAGGGATGGAGTATTTGTATTCGGTATTCGAATTCAAATACCACATTTGGGTGGATCCTATTCGTATTTGTATTAGAATAAGGTATTGACAGAGATCAAAGTACTCTCATTCCCATTCGAATACAAGGGAAAAGTATTCATATTCTGCTAATAATCTGCTGGTGTTAGAAAATCATGTAAATTGGATAAAAAATTTACAACTAGTTCCAATTTTTTTTAAGGGTGGAAAATCTGCAAAAAATTAAAAAACTGAAAAACTATTCTTCGAATTCCGCTGCAAATTGCACATACCCAGGTTAAGATTCGTTTTAGGACCGTGCCAGTATCTCATTACCTACCTTATGAAACATCAGTAGCTCTTCATATATCTTTTCTACAAACCTTCAACAGTCATGGAAATGCTTTGAAAATCCAATGCAAGGACTTTTTTTTTACTCTTGAAAATAGGGGATAATGTTTACGGAAGCGCGTCGCCTCCTCTGGCAACGGTGCAGCCAGTGTTGCGAGAAATACCTCCTCGCTGAAATAAGTCACATATATATATATGGGGGGGGGTCCAGGGGGGGTGTAGCCTCCCTGGTTAGAAGGGGGGTCGAGGGGGCCGCAGCCCGCAGGTCATAAAGTTCAGTTGGAGTAGTTTAAATATGCTCCCCGACCCTAAACCCTCTGCGAGCTATTTTGTGGCTGCGGCGGCTGCAGCGTCGCCGCGGCCGCCGCCAGAGGAGGCGACGCGCTTTCATAAACATTATTCCCTATTTTTACGAGTAAAAAAAAAGTCCTTGAAATGGATTTTCAAAGTGTTTCCATGACTGCTGATGGTTTGTAGAAAAGATATATGAAGAGATAGTGATGTTTCATAAGGTAGATAATGAGATACTGGCACGGTCCTAAAACGAATCTTTACCCATACCCATCTCGGAACAACCCCAATTAACATATAATTAAATAATAATGATTGGCCTAGAAATAAAAAATAAAAATTTTCAGTGAAAGTGTGGAGCAAATGAAGTATCCTATGCACTCTGCATGCTATTTTTTTTCGGTATATTAGAAGCAGTAGTTAGCTGGATTAACCAAACACAACAGAGCCCTTACCTGTTTTTCCAGCTCGCTGCTCGCACACTGACAGCAGCCTGCAGGTGACTGTGGACCAGGGACAGCCGCCGCAGGGCCATGGAGGGGCAGGGGTGTGAGGGGGAGGGGCAGGGGGTGTGAGGGCCGCCGGGTAGGCACTCAGGCACATAAGTCACCCCTTCGAGCACCCTTCACTCGGCGCCCAGCGTCCACTCTGTCAATGGCCCCGGGGATATTGCTCGACCATGACCCTGTGAGGAGAGCCCCACAGGACAACACCGTGCCTTGGCCCAGGGTGTAGAAGTCTCCTTAACACCTCTAGCACTTTGAATCGCTGCTTTTAGGTTTATCTCCTTTATCCTCCTCCCTTGTTATCATTTATTTATCTTAGTTTCCAGCTCTCAACTTCTGTAGTGTTATAGGAGGCAGGTTAGGCCAGGTTTGTTTACTTGATCTTGATGTCACGGGTATTTCAGATGTGATGTGATGGTCGGAGGTATTGCCTTTACAACGGCACCTCCTGTGGTCGTCTTGGCCTTGCCTTTATAACTGGAGCTCCTGTGAAAAGAAAGCCAAACCGTGGGAAAAAAGAACTGTACAATGAAAGTGGAGTGAAAAGAAAAGTGTAATAGTGGAAACTAACAAAAGGGCATAGAAAAGCAGAGAAAAGAACAGAAAATCACATCAGTTCAGGATGAAGTGTATAAGTGTGCACTGTGAAGTAACTAAGTGCATGGTGTGAAGCACAGAAGTGTTGAGAAGGAGGACCTAAGAAGCGATACAAAGCGGAACAGGTCAAAAGAACCCTTTGCTTTCTTTCCTTCCGACCGCTTTCTTTTTTTTTAATTCTTTTACCTACACGTGTATTAATAGTTGTATAATCACACTCTGTCCTGCCTGGGGGTTGGGATGGCATGTTCCTCCCTTCTCCCTTGTTGTTTACCTGCAACAATAATGATCTTGATGTCACAGATGACTTGGGATTTCACACCTTTATAACGGGAGCTCCTGTGAATAGAAAGTAGAAATAGTTTATTGTTGACTGTACAACAAGGGGCCTAACTAACCCCTAAAACACTCCAGAAGAAGAAAACAAACATGCAGAACAGACAAATCCTACGTAAATGGGACAAAATACTATTCCCTACATCTTGCACGCCACATATTTCTTCCAAGAACTCTACCACTGCCTCAATCACTCGTCCGTTCGTCTCTCAATTCAGCCCCAGCAGCAGCATGCCATCTACCCCCTATCAGTCCTCTCAGCAGGCACATTCATTTCACGTCTTGGGATGGCATGTTCCTCCCTTCTCCCTTGTTGTTTACCTGCAACAATAAACTATCAATCAATCAATCATCTCACTCAGAATAACTTCCACCATCTTCGTTCTCTCTCTCTCTGCCACACTTCTCACATTCCAGCAGAACTTGAAAAGAGGCATAACTCGAAACGTGAACATTTGCGACGGAAATGAGGTACAAAATCGTGCAATTCACTACATTTATCACCAGAAAAAAACATGAACCACTTGAGAAAATATCGATGGTTGGGTGAAGCTGTGAATTGTCCCCTTTTTCTTCTTATACCAGTCGAGGATTTCCTTTTTCTCCATTTCATTCTTCCACTTGTTTAATCCCTCATCCTTTACTGCCATATCTATCACATTCTTCCACTTGTTCAATCCATCATCCTTTACTGCCATATCTATCACATTCTTCCACTTGTTCAATCCCTCATCCTTTACTGCCATATCTATCACATTCTTCCACTTGTTCAATCCCTCATCCTTTACTGCCATATCTATCACATTCTTCCACTTTCTTACATCCCACTCAAACCCCTCTCCATTTCTGTTTGTTATTCTCCATTCAAACACATTCTGCCTATATCTTCAAAGGGTCGATACACCTACCTACCTAGCATAATATTCCTGTCTATCATTCGCCAATTTGCTATCTCTTACATTCTACAAGTATACCTTTCGTGCTAGTCTTGTGTCCTTCATTCACCCCAATCTCACTTTATAATTCAATGTTGCTTTCATGTGTCTTTCCCTAAAACTACTCCATCCCATGTCACTTTTAAGAGCCTCTACAGCTGCAAACCTTGGTGCATTAAGTGCCATTCAATAGCTACCTTTTTCTGGCCTTCTAGTTTTTCAGTCTCACTTTCAGTCCATGCAATCACATCCATTCCATACATTATACTCGGGACACCCAAACTTCCACACTTCTTTACTAGTACTACATATTTACTTGCTCTCATTCTTGCTGTACTCCCTAGACAGCCTACCCACTGATTTGTCAAATTGTCATGCTGATAACTTCACTCTTTGCCCTGTCACATCCATTCATGTTCATCCACACCCCTAGGTAGTACTTGTATTCTTGGGTGTTTTAATTCGATCCCTTCCAGTTTCCAGGTGCCATCTCTATCATCCTCTGACCAATTTACTATCATTATCTTGCTCTTCTCAATACTAAATCTCACCCTAAAATCTCTTCCATATCCCCCAATCACATCTAATAGACATTGTAGTTCTTCAGCAGATTCACTCATAACCACCACATCATTCACATACAATAGCACATAAATCTTGTCCTCTCAAACTCTCAACCCTGCATTCATTCTTCTCATCCTGACTGCTAATTCCTGTGTAGGCTACAGACTAAACAGTGTTGGGGATAATATACATCCTTGCCTCACTCCTCTCCCAGCCTGTCTCTAGATTCCCTACCCTGTACCTTGCTTTCGTACCAACATACATGCTTCTCACAATGTTAACAATCTTGTCATTCAGCCCAATCTTTCCTAGTACTCTACACAGTATGTCTCTATTTACTCTGCCACAAGCCTTCTCTATAGGTGGCGTGCACAAGAGTAACTGTTTACCATCACAACGGGGTTATTATTGGGTTGGAGGTAGCTGGTAGTCTGTAAAACGACTTGTCGGGGAACTTGTTCGCTTTATTGCTGCACCCCAGCACTGTAAAAGTGGATGGCATTTTGGCAGAAAGTCTGTCTTGCGGCACCAACGCAGAACAGATCAAAAGTAGAAGAAGCGCGGTTTGTTTTCCCTCCAACTCAACCCCGAACTTGAACTTGATGAGTTGTGCACGCAGCCTATGTCTAGAAATCCTAAGTACAGTTTTCCTCCTTCCCTCTTTTTACTTTCAATCAACTCATTCCTCTGCTCAGTCCTTTGCTCTCCTGTCCACATGGAAATCATTCTGCTCTTCACCCAGCACCCTGGCTCACTGAGACATTGCTTAGTGTATACGTGACTAATTCTCATAACCACGTGCACAAAAACGTTGTCACGTAATTTTTCAGGGTCTAAAGTACGTATTCAAACGTTACCGACTACATGTAGTCTCTGCTTGCAAAAACAGGGAGTTCTTTTTCGAGAGGCATCTAAATATAGTCACGCCGCAACTTTTGACTGAATTTTGGACCATCTATATATAGTTCCACCGCTGTCTAGGGGTTAAATAAACTTTCCGCTGCTGGACATCGAATCCGTACCCACAGAAATGCGTCCAGTCACAGAAGCGGTGATGGGAAATTCTGAATGGTGTTGAAGTTGACTGCTGATTCAGCAAAATCTGTGAATGTACATTAATTCAGTAAATGTACCCAAAGGAGCTCATTCTTACCAATTTTGAAAATACAATTGTACAGTTTATTTAACTCTGGTAAATAATAATACAAAAGTACTTACAATGAGATCTCATCAGCCAGACCTGTGAGTGATCCAAAAGGTATGAAGGTTAGTTGGGATTGGTCATGTTATTTTTTACAAATAAATAAATAAAAAGAAAATAATAATAATAATAATAATAATAATAATGTTTTTGACACAATACTGAGCAATTAAATTAATTGTTCATGCACTTTTTGTGAAAATGATCAGCCTCATCATTCAATAAAAAATGTATTAAAGTACAAGGTTCCCTTCATTATCATCATCAATTACCCACATTTTCTAATGCCAATGTGGTGGACTCTTAGCAGTTTATATGTAAACATACAATCATGTTACCAAAAAGTATAAAAAAATGCCTACTATGGTAATATTATATACATGCAAGAAACCTATTTCTTTCCACCATAGTTTGTCATTATTTACATGTAATTTAATTACAGGTTGATATGCCATATGCGAATATAAACCTTTTTTAAAAGAAGCAATGTTTTCTATATATGTATAGTCCTCATCATTCACAGCTAATTTCTTGACTTTTACTGTAGAATCTCCATTACTACAGACCTTTGGCTTAGAATTAGAGTCATGCACTATCTCTGCACTAAAAAGACAACTGACATTGTTATCCAGGCACTCTGAATTAAAGTGTTTACCTTCATCACTAATGAAGGCAGCAGGGAAGTGGGCCAAGGTCGAGAGAGCCTCTGGGAATTGTCTTATCACACTGGGATGCAGAGAGCCACTGGAACAAATGCCTGCATGGGGAGGCAACTGTGCACCAAGTAGGCTGATTTGTGACTGGTCTTTATTTTCATCAACCAATGAATTCTTTTGTTTTTCCATAGAAAATCCACATTCTTTCCCTAAAGATATTGAGATTTCTTCTTCAGAACTATCATGATCAGTTTTCAACATTTCTTCATATAATAATTCAGGATTATCCATTTTTGTTTCAGTTAGGCAAAGATAAAATCTTTTAGAATCACTAAGTGACTTCAACCAGCAGGACTGGTTAGGATACTTAGTTATATCTAACTGTGAAATGTCCATGTAAAACAACTTCAACAATGTTTTTTCAGGTGACAGTGTGGGAAATACATTAGAAGACATATTATCCTCAAGTTTATAGCTGTTGTTCTCTGAAACATTTGTTCCACCTTCCTTTACATTACCAGAAGCTAACCTAGTTAGATGTTTCTCATCATCATTCAGCTTTTCTGACCTTTTAATGTAAATTGGATGGGCTGTCAACTGAGCTAAAGATTTAGATGACACCAAATCTTCCTTTTTTCTTACTCTTTTCTGAGATGTTACATTTTTCCCTCTTTTCCTTATGGCTGAAACACTGCCTTCCTTTCTTTTGTCGTTGTTCTTGTCATTGTTTGTTTTTGTGCTCTTTCCCTTCTTTCCCAATGACAGCCCAGATGCATCCAACTTCCCTTCACCACCACCCGCGGCGCGTCCCTAATTCTTCTGTTTGCGTCCTCGAAGGGTGTCTTTTAGTTCCCCTCCAAGCTGGTTGACCCGCACAAGATCTATTCTGCCTTGCTTCACCATTCTGAAAACATTAGAATAGTAAATATTACAAGAATGGGAAAAAAGTAGCTACACTTATGTACAAAATTATACAGCAATTGAGATGGCTGATAATCTACAGTATAACTGTATCATAATTGAATGAATACAAATCAATGTCACATAAGTTGAATAATATATTACTTCTTTGCATAACAGCTTTCATTCACTAAAACAAGGTATTGATATCAACTGATCTGCTGTAAGAAAAGTAAGCAAAGCAGTTCAAGGGCACAAGCCTAGACAAGATAAAGGAATAATTACAGGCGTCAGCAGTTCATTTCTTCTAAAACTGTTATCATGCACCTGACTTTTCATATGATTCACACAAAAACATTAAATTGCTCTTAAACCCCACAATCTTCAGGACTACAACAGTGTTCAAGGGGATTTGAAGAAGATATCACAGATGGAAGGAAAGTTTAAAATTTAAATATCTAGAAGATACAAACCTCCTGCCTGGGTTCAAGAGAGAGAGTACGGCTACACTTGTAAAAAGAAAATATAAGTACAGCAAACCCTTTGTAAATTGGACTACTTGGGGGAGAGACCTTATCCAGAATAACAGAAAATCCGAAATAATCAAAGTTTACAAAATTATTGTACCAAGCAAGGCTGTTCCAGAGTGTACAAGTGATTCTGATTAATTCTTGCATGAAAGATTGATACAACATAGGGGAGTTGGAGTACAGCAGAGACCTATAAATATGAATTCAAGTGTCTCAGAAGGTACATAATACCAAATATATTCAATAGGTTTCATTTTAGAACATTTAGCTTCAAATTACAACCAAAATTGTAGATGCATATTACTCACTTATTTTCCCACTGAAGTAACTGCTGCTGATACTCCTCAAGCAGCTTTTTGGCCTTATCACGGTAAACTTTCTGTGTTTGCTCTGGCAGCTTATGCCAGTTTGTGGCTGCTGCAGTCACAAACTCCTGGATGAAAGATGAGCAATTAACACTATACAGTGTAAGATTAAACAGAGGTTGTACTAAAAGCTTATTTTGTCATATGAGGCGTATAGTGCAAAAGGGGCGACCAAACCAAATCGGGTGGTATTGAGTTTTTGGCAGCTTCTGATGGCTGAATTCTTGCCGCATCATGTGGTGAGGCAAGCTAAGGAAAAGGCGACCTTAAAGGGGATAATTCATAAGGCTAAAGTTGCATGATTTTTCTGTCAAACTCGCCCGGCATGGGGTGTGTAGTGTGTGGCAGTCTCTTTAAAAGCGGCGAGCGGCTTAGCCAAAGTAGTAATTGTACTATACTCCCGTGGCTGTGACATCACGCAGTCAGCATCCTTCTGTACCTATATTTTCAACACAAACCATGGAGGGAAACTGACCATTTTTTTTTATTAGACCTATAGAATGAGGTTCTATTTTTTAAGCTTTGGGTTATTTTTCTTTTACATAATCAAATATCCCTTGAAGAAAGTTATCTTTAGTGACTAAAAACATCAAAGCCAATCCAAAAATAATCAAATACAAAAAGAAAGTGTCACAAAACCAGGAATTTTTAAACATGTAGCTCAAACAATCTATGTTTTCACCATGAAAGGAAGGCTAATTCTTGCTATCATGGTAATTTTCTTTATGTAATCAAATGGCTTTTGTTTTAAGCTTTTCATTATCACATAAAATGCTGAAATCCACCAATAAATAGCAGTTACAGACCATTTTCAAAACTTTTCTTTAAACGTGATTTTCTCAAAACTATAAAAAGGGCAGGTTGCCCCTTTTACACTATACGCCTCATATAAACATGACAAATATTTTCAATTATATTTATTTATTTATTTACATTTATTTTTATTTATCTTGGGTGCTTCATATGCTTTTTGTAAATTCCTTCTTGGTGGAAGCTAGAAAATGTCTTTTAATCATGCCTATGACCCTTATTTCTTACAACCCCGACCAGTTTTCAATTTTCACTCTCTTTTGCCTGTAAGTTTATCTTATACTTCCACCTCACATGTGCTATCCATGGGAGCTCCCTGAAAGTCTTAGATTTTAAAGTACTCAATTGCTGGCAACCTTTATGAACATGTAGCCAATTCATTTTGCAGTCCTAAGTGTGCAGGGGAGGGAAGTGAATCGACACTTTGAATCCCTTTGGCTTTTATCAATACCTGGAACAGTTTCATGTATCATCCATATCAATATCTATTTTACCAGTCATATCAGTGATATCACAAATGCTTTCCCCTAACTCTGGTACATTACTATGTATTTTCTTAAGTAAACAAGCTTATAGTATAGTATGTTTCATTACACAAAGTTATAGCAAACAGCCACTGTAATTATCTGGCGTGGCAAAACACTAAATTTCAAATTCATGAAAATCATACTTAAGAGAGTACCATGGGCACATACCTTGGCACTTGCTTCTCCTCGGTCAAGGCTGGACACATACAGTAGGAAGGCATTGCCTGGGTACTTGGGTTTGCCCAGTAGCTCGCTTTCTTTCTTTTTGTCACGTCTCACCTGACGCTTTGTTTTGTCCTCAGAGCGTTTCTTCTTCAGCTTCTTTATGTTTTCCACTTGAGAAGGACTGAGTTTTTCCATGTACGCTTTATAGCTGAAAAAAAAAAAAGTAATGCTTTTCAAAGTGTGCTTTCCTTAATTCATCAATAGCTAACTCTCAGCATCAGCACTCATGATAAGCAAATTAAAAATATATCAATGAGAGTGACTTATGTATCTTCAACATTTATAGAAACAGGTCTAAAATTGATGGGTTACAAAATATCAATCAACAATGTTCTACTTAAAATTTGTTTCAACCAGACAATCAAAACATTTCATCATCTCAGTCACAATCAGTTTCTATTGTCCTACAATTTCAGAAAGCATTTTTCACCCCATCCTATTTTATAGGCTTTATGTTCTTCATCATCTTTCAATGCACAGCGTCAAACTTACTTTACATCATAGATTTCTTTTTCTCTTCCGTATTCTGTTGTCCATTTACTCTTCTCCAGCGTACTGAGAGATTTCCAGATATCCAATGTTTTGATAAACACCTCTGAAAAATAATGAAACATTTTTGTTTGTGGGGCTGAAAATAAGTTTGGCACTTTCACATCCAGGAAATAGACAAAATACTGTAAACCTTGTTATAGTAGGTATAAAAACAGGAAATCATATACTCTCTTCCTATGCTGTCTGTCTTACAGATGTAGGAGTGTCAGGGCCATATTCTTAAACACTGCTGTTGGGGGAAGGGGAGCCAAGTGTGCAGGGGAGGGAAGTGAATCAAGTATAATTGTTAATATTGGTGTGTTGTGGTGATGAGTACTATGTTTTCTGAATGAGTATATTGTACAACTGTAAAATACCTGACTGCTTTCCTCTTTGGCCTTTGAAAATTGTTGATGTGTGAGGCAGAAGTGTCTGAGAATACTGCCCTCAATGTCTGCTCAAAAAAATCTGAATTCTCTATTTTCAGATTTATGTTTTAAATATGAGATAGTTAACCAGTGTAAGAGTTTTTCATATAATATGATTGAAAGGATTTGTCTGGAGACCCTAATTCATCCAGAGCATGTAAATGAGTTACCACTCCAATTCTGGGTATGATGTGCATGCAAATACACTGAATTAAGTACCTTGACTTGACAGCGTTGGAAATCGTTTCATGTTTTCCTCAAGCTGTTCCTTTATATATCGGACATGAGGGGTGAGAGGACGCTTGGGGGGTTCGGGCAGGCCAAGTTGCTCTGCCACTGTTTGCTTGAATGCCACTGACAACAATCTGCAAAGGCAAAACTTTTACCCCCTTAGAAAAGAAGTGTAGTATATACCAAATAATCTTTGACCAGTTCTTTACCTAAAATTATGGCTTCCCTTACTAATGTTACTCTGGTAGCTGATTAATATCGAGTTAAAAGTTTATTATTTACATATGTTTAGCTAAACAATGACATTCTGATTCTGTCTATCAAAAAACTGGCAGAGTAGTACTGATATTTTCAAATCATTACCAGTATCATTTTTGTGAAAGATGTTGGCATTGATACAATCTGTACTACTTAGATGTATGTCGTGAATGTATAGTTGGGTATTCCCAATAGCCTCTTGTATCATCGTTTGTCAAAGATTACTGACCCATTCACAAAAAAATGCTTAAAAAAAATTAGACCATTAATATCTTTATTAATTTGATTATTACTTCAATAGTTGTTAAAGTTTACCTTTAATTCATTATATGCCCCTAAAAAAATTTACCCATATATAAGTCTGTTTTGTGTGAGCAGTATCAAGAGTAGCAAGTTGGTAGTAGCTATCACAGTGCGGTGACAATTCTTTAAAAATCTTTTAAAAACATCAAACTTTCTTCAATGATGTCACCAAAATGTGTGCATCACTTAAAAAATGACTTGACATGTGTAACACATTTCATGACTATCCACATAATTATTTTTTTGGTTTTCTGTAAGCTAACCATCCCATGGTCCTGGACAGGCGATGATATACATCCATTATTCTAATAATGGCATCATCTAGGAATACCAGCAAATGACCACAATTGCATATGCAATGGACCAGGAATACGGTCAATAAGACACTCCTGCATGGGTGAAAAAACACTAGCTATAAAGAGGGAGGTTCGAGAAAAATTTGGAAAATTAGCAATTCGCGACAGGAAAAGTTAGATGAATTGAAAACACTTGAAAATTTACTAGAAAAAAGTCTCATCTGCCAGTGTGACAGGATTATCTCAGAACATTTACAATTTAATCTCTCCCATTGACATATCATTGTAAAATACAATGTTATAAGCCAACAACATTGTGACTAACAACCTACAAGACACCTGTGCTAGCTCGTAATTTTTAGCGGAGGTAGTAGGGAGATAAGAGTGGCAGAGACTCCTTGGATGACTGTTATTTTTTGATAAATGTAGAAAGTAAGGTCAATATCCAGAATTACCGTATTTTTCGGCTTACAAGACGCACTTTTTTTCCTAAAAAATACCATGAAAAATACTTGTGCGTCTTCCAAGACGAATGTTGTATTGTGGCAGCAACGTCCAGGCTCAAGTGAGCTTGGACGGTCACCGTATTGGCTCGTATATATATATATATATATATATATATATATATATATATATATATATATATATATATATATATATATATATATATATATATATATATATATATATGCCTATTTCTTGTTTAATATTCACATGATATTTCCTAGCATTGCAATTAAAGGTTAAATCTGTTAAATCTACATAATAAAGGAAGAAAGCAAAATTTTAACCCACCAAATCCATATGGCGCTGCTTGGCACACATTTTTTTTTTTTTTTTTTTACAAATACAAATACGATAATGTTTGCAATTTCTTTTATTTGTTATGTATGTTTATTATTTCTTTTATTATTATTATTATTATTGGTAGTAGTAGTAGTAGTAGTAGTAGTAGTAGTAGTAGTAGTAGTAGTAGTAGTAGTAGTAGTAGTATTGTTATTATCATTATAACTAGTAGGGTAGTAGTATGGTTCACAGGAATGATAACCCACCAGATCTCAGTGAATCTTTGAAAGGGCTACATGTTCCTGCCTGATTGTGCCACAGATCCCTTCCATCCTATCAGAGCTAAATGTTGGGTTGGAGGGAGGGAAGATTTCAGCTTGTACCGATGCAATGGGAGTATCCCCCCCCCAACTCTACTCCAATCTGCTTTATCAATTTGGACAGGCCATAACTCAGTAACTATTTGGTCTAGAATGCTCTGGTTTTGGGACATAAATAGGATGACCACCCATCCCTTAACATACGGAATCGTTCCATATTGGAGAATGAAATGATACATTCCGTTTTTAACCAATATGGAACGCCATTTGTTCTGTATTTGGCTGTCTGAATGATCAAGCAGATAAAACACAGTATTTTTTAAATTTTAAATTTAAAATTAAAAAAAGCCAATCTAAAAAACGGTCCATAAAATTATGTACGGTATTTGCCATGGGTTGTCCTAAAATACGTGTAAAGTACGCGACGTAACATTCTCCCCCTTCGCCCTTCCTCTACCAGCAGCGGGCAGCGGTTGTCAGTCATGCAGGGATAGAGGTGGAGTAGGGACAGAAAGGGTTGTCACCCATTCCTCAAAATACGGAATCGTTCCGTATTTTAGAGCGACATGATGCGTTACGTTTTGAACATACATAGAACGCCATTTATTCCGTATTCGACTGCCTGAATAGGGAAGTTGGTAAAATTCAGCATTTCAAAACTGTAGAGATAGTATTTTTCGGTCAATCTCTAAACAAGTCCGTAAAACTATGTGTTTGTCAAGGGTTGTCCTGAAGTATGTATTCAGTACGCGACTTAACCCCCCCCCTGCTTCCTCCTCCATACAGCAGCAGCGGGCAGCAGCTGTCAAGTCCGGGCAGGCTACAGAAATTTTAAGTTGCCACCCGTCCCTTAAAATAGATTAGTTTCGTAGTGGGGAGTGAATTCCTTATTTTTCTAAGATCAAGGTGACAACCCTAGAAATAAGGTATGTAAAGTCAAGCTCTAAAACTAGGGCATAAACCTTCTATTCAGGCAACAGTTGAAAAAGTTACGAGGTCTGGGAGGAATCTATTAGACCACTGTGCCAGAGGTTAAAAAGCATGTATTTTTAACCCTTTTAACCAATATAAAAAAGCGTATATGGCATTTTGAGGTGGCGGAGCTGAATCACACATTTACCCATTAGTCTGTCAATCAAAAATAACAATGAAGTATCTCCTGAAAAGGGAATCAACGGTTATCATGTGTAGCCAGAAGATATATTCACAACAGATAATATGCTTCAAAAAATTTACACAAGTCTTCCACGTAATAAAGGCGAGCTATGTACCCACCCAGGAGCCTCCCCGTGTCTGAAGAAGGGCCTGGCGAGGAGGGAACCTGCACACAGCCGAGCCAACGCCATGTTTCAATGTTTACAAGAGAAGCCAGGGATGCCACGATATCGTACTCACCAAACTAGATTTTCCAATTTCTAACGCATAATGACTGCACAAAACCCTCTATAATTAACACTTCTAGCAATCAATATAAATAGGTATCGTTAGTTTTGTGGGTGGGACATTTTTTAGCCTGAAATCGGGAAAAATGAGAAGCTGAGAACGACAATCTGGCAATGTTGAAGAGAAGTGTGTCCGGATTGTCGTACTCAGCTTCCTGTTTGCCAATTTCCGGCCCAAAACTGCCTCCTGAACCCCAATAACTGCCTTTATATATAGTTATTGTTAAAATGATTAATTATTGGTGCTTCTATGGGCCAGAAACCGGTAAGTACGAGGCTCTGAGTACGATAACTTTGCCGGATTGTCGTACTCAGCCTCCGATGTTTGCCGATTTCCAACCCAAAAACTGCCTCTTCGACCCCATAACTGCCTTCATATATAGTTATCGTTAAAATTATTAATTATTGGTGCTTCTTGGCAACAGTTATGGGTCAGAAACCGGTAAATATAAGGCTCCGAGTACGATAGTCTGACAAAGGTGGCCCAGATGCCTGTGAGCTTCTACTTCAAAAGGCAGGAAGGGTCATAATCATTTATTCAGTCATAGTTTTGTGTTCAAGTAAGACACATTACATTGATTTTCAGCCACTATTATATAATACTGCATGATTATGGCTTATTAGGGGAATATTTTGTTAAGCAATGTAAAAACGTTGTGCGCAAGGGCCGCGGGTTGGCGGGCGGCGGATGAGCAGAGCAAGGAGGTGCAAAAGGTGGAGGGAAAGGAGGTGAATATATTTATCTCCAAGGTGTAGAGATCCATTAAGAGTAGAGAGCGTGATGGGAGATATTCCAATAGAGGACAGCGATGCATCCTGTCCCTGTGGCCGGAGCACAGGGAAAAACAAACTCCACTTCTCTGAGAGATGTCAAGCAGGGCACATTCCATGATGATTCAAATAAATAAATAAATGTGTTGCTCATCTTGTTTATCTCGTGAAGCGAAGCCATCGAAAGGTCAAGCTGATGCAAAGGTGGTTAAAATCAGGCTAGTTGTTTACATAGATATCGAACCACACAGACCCTATACGTATAGTCTAAACTTGGAGAAATTGTATCAAATCTTATAGATACCAAAGGCGTGCATTTCTACCTTAGCGAATTCAATATTAAGGTGGATGATGTACGTGGCGGTCGGCTTCGTTATTTTTTAGTCAATCGTGTTGCAGCGCACTACTGAAGGCGGGAGATTATTTCCTCCCCGTGCTGCAGTGTTGTTCCCTAATAAACGTGATTGGCTTCCCCATGTCCTCCAGGATCATTTCATGGTCAAACTGTCCAAGTACCCCCGTGTTCGGGCTGTCCATGTGTACTGTGATGGCTCTGTTGATGGCAGCAGGTCGGGCTGTGGCGTGTTTATCCGGGGTTACGCTTCCCCCACCCACTGGCACCCAGTACACTGACATTGAGGTTACTAGGCGGCTGCCGGGGTACCTGTCCTCGACCCGGGCTGAGCTGTATGCCATCCTTGAGGCTCTCCACACTGTAGCAGCTTATTTACACGAAAATGTCTACTTGTTTGTCGATAGCCAGGCTGCATTACATGAACTTGTGTCCTCCTCCCCTACAGACTGTGATCTTGTAACTAAGTGCCTGACTGCCGTCCGTGCCCTTGAGGCCGCAGGTGCCACGGCCCACTTCACATGGGTGCCCTCCCATGTGGGCATCCAGCTCAATGAGAAGGCAGACTGCCTTGCTCGACGTGCCCTTCAGGATGACATAGTGGACCCTGGCCCTGACTATACGCTTAGCTATGTTAAGAATTAACTTAGGCATTATTCACGTGATATCATTGCTACCCAACTCAGCCACTGCTGTGACACTGGCAGCGCCAGCAGCCTCCACTATGTCAGTTACTCCCAGCGCTGTGTTTATCCCTATGGGCGACACAGTGCCCCTTAGGATGTGGTAGCAATGCGCCTTAGGCTAGGCTAGGTACTACGTACTGGGAGGTTAGTAACTCCCCTGGTGTCTGCTGCACGCTCTGTGCCAGGCCGAGGGGCCACACACTGCATCACTACGTCATGGAATGCCCTCTCATTGCTAAGTTTAAGCCACGGGACTGCCTTGACCTGCCCCAGACAATTTGTTGGCTCCTGAACCATGATGTCCTACCTGCTATCCTCAAAGAACACCCTCAGTTTGCACCAAGGTGGTGATGCCGTGTGTGGCAGCCTGAACTACTGCCGTGCTATACAAGGCTGTGATCTCTGCAGTATTCTACTTTAAGGACTAGTATTTACTCTATCTCTGTATTCATTCCCATCTACTGCTTGGGCAATGTTCTCCGTCCCCACATTTTATTTTCTTATTGTCCAGGGGGAAGCCGGCAGGTACCGCCCCCCTCCCTTGTTGTGCATTCCTTCCTTCCATTGTATCTTTTTAGTTTCATGGTGCTACCTACACATGTACTAATAGTTGTATAATCACTCACTGTCCTGCCTGGGGGTTGGGATGGCATGTTCCTCCCTTCTCCCTTGTTGTTTACCTGTAACAATAAACTATCAATCAATCAATCAATCAGTGTTGGTGAGGAAAAATTGGTTGTCTAAATTTATCTGTTTACACTTAGTATTTGTGCCTTATATTATTTTGGAAAGAACATTATCAATGAACAGAGAGGGAGCGGGAGATAGTACAAGAAAGCCCTGCCGAACACAACCGTCCATCCGCAAGCCCGTAATTTCGGGGGGGCTAGGGGGGCTATAGCTCCCCCCAATATTTTCTATATCGGCCTCAAAGTGCCTCTAAAAATGCCTATTTAAAGAAAAATCCTCCACTTGCGCATCCTCACCACGCTCCCCCCCTCCCCCCCTCACCTCTCACTCATATAACCCCCCAAAATCTGCCAACATTACGGGAATCTTCCGCCACAACCGAAATTGATGAAAGTACAGAGAAAAGACAGAATCCTATGGGAAGGTATTTAATAAAGCAAAGGTTTATGTCAGACATGTATTATACGTATATTATTAAGCTTTCACACCGACTAGTGACAATGGCAAAAGTTTTCCCAAAACAGCGAAGAGAGGATGACCAAGAATAAGTTAAGATGGCAAGATCGCCAATAGCACGCCCCTTGTGGATTTCCTACTGGCAATCACATTAAAAAAAAAAAAAATGTGGAAATTAATATATGCTTAAGAGGAAATGGAAGAGGATTAATCTACTTCTAAACCTCTTA
>NC_066510.1:26913206-26918206 GCF_024679095.1 Eriocheir sinensis | reverse complement strand
AATAATAATAATAATAATAATAATAATAATAATAATAATAGTGATAATAAAATTATAATAGCGATACTGATCCTGAACATTACTATTACATATTATAATAGTAGTAGTAGTAGTAGTAGTAGTAGTAGTAGTAGTAGTAGTAGTAGTAGTGGTAGTAGCAGTGGTAGTAGCAGTAGTAGTAGCAGTAGAGAAGGGAGGGAAAGGGGGAAGGAGAAGGATAGGGGGAAAGCATAGCAAGCACTCTTTAACATGCCTTAATGTGAGCTAGTTAAGGTATATATTTCACTGAAAAATATTAAGTATAATTACAATGTAACAATGAAAATAAATTTCTTTTAAATGAGACTTGATTATCATTATTTAGAAGGGACTGAGGCAAGTTATTCCAGCTTTTTGATCCCCGTGACAGAACACTGCTGGGCGTGTGTGGTCCTGCATAACGGTAGACGCAATTGATGAGAGAGAGAGAGAGAGAGAGAGAGAGAGAGAGAGAGAGAGAGAGAGAGAGAGAGAGAGAGAGAGAGAGAGAGAGAGAGAGAGAGAGAGAGAGAGAGAGAGAGAGAGAGAGAGAGAGAGAGAGAGAGAGAGAGAGAGAGAGAGAGAGAGAGAGAGAGAGAGAGAGAGAGAGAGAGAGAGAGAGAGAGAGAGTGTGTAAATGGCTCGCTTAATTTGTTCAAATAAGCAGGTTCAGAAGTTTGCCTTTCCCGTCTTCCTTTACTTGCGCCACTGGGAGGGTCGGTGGGCGAAGGCGTTGGAGGGCGTGTCTCGCTGGTCGAACAAGTGCGCAAGGCAAGGCCGGGACGAGTGCACTGATGGTTGTGATTGGCATTAGCCGCTCGACGTGACTGCTAAGTGGCATTCCTCCGAAGTGATGCAATGTGACGCCAAGCTCTGTGTTTCGTTATCTCTTGTAGTAGTGTTTACTTTTACGGTATGGTGGTTGACAGGTTACATGGCATGAAAACGTATAAGTTGGCTTTACAAATTACTACTACATCACCATCACCACTACCTCTCCCGCCACTCAAGCGACGCACCTGCCCATGCACCAGCCCGCCCACACCTGGCTCACTACGAGCCCACCGGCGTGCTCAAATTAAGCATCATCACCTTGCACACTCATTAACTCATCTCATGCGTCATGTTTTCCTCATGGCTTTGCGGCCGTCCAGTCGCCCTTCCCACCTATCTCACAAGGTTGTCTGCCCGTCCACCTTGTTACTGCCGGGTGGAGGAAAAGTGGAGCGCTTCAACACAGCTTTCTTTCCATTGCGACAGGGGAAAAACAGTTTAAAGTTATTTTCTATGAAGGTCTCAACATTTCAGGCTGCCAGCGGTGCACCCATTAGCCGTTTTCTTGAAGGTAACTGGAGGTGAAGTCTGACGAACAGGCGATGGCTGTTATTTACCCAATACGAAAAATAAAGACTGCTACCTGCCGCGGTCAGGGAGAGGCCGCGCCAACTAATGCAAAAGAGGAGTAAAATCATACATACCTCACAGTGTCAAGGGCTCTCACGTCCACTTCCACTCCGTTGGCAAGGCCAAGACCGTTCAGGGAGAGATGAAGAAAATCTCAATGACGCAAAGAAAGGTCGCGTTGGGTACGTATGAGGTGAATGCCATACCGGATGGTCATCTCTGCTCTGTTGTCACAACCATGATTCTATAAATAGAGTAAAAGCTGAACTTGTGAGCAATACACATGTAAATATATCTCAAGGAGTTAACACAGTGAAATCTCAATAGTCTTAAGTAGCCTGAATAAAAGCTGAATTTTCAAAAAAGAATCTTGCTGATAAGTGAAATTTCACCGTTTGCAATGCAGCTCAGGGCTGCGCATGGTTGTGTTTGTTCATCAGACTCGGAATAAAAACGCAATCGGACCAACAGTTCGAGTCCAACTGCTCCTTGACTTTCCCCTACACACTTCCTTCCGGGTTAGGTAACATACTTATTAAGCATGGGTTACCTGCCCGAACTGTGGCCTCGTGTCGGCGGGGGGGGAGGCGGGCTGCTTATTTCTCTGTTGCGTAGTGTAGTCCAAGAGATGCAGCATGACGTAGAGCAAGTGAAAGCGAAAACTTAATGGGAAATGTAAGCTGCTGGCCTTAAGAAGGCCAATGGGAAGAAGAAACGAAAGAGGAAGTAAATAAACTAATATATCAATCAATTATTTAGTCAACCAAGTAGCCAATCAATCAATCAATTAATGAAATTATATATATATATATATATATATATATATATATATATATATATATATATATATATATATATATATATATATATATATATATATATATATATATATATGTGTGTGTGTGTGTGTGTGTGTGTGTGTGTGTGATATGGAGCTGGTCTCTAGCAGGTTTATTTGTTGCCGCTGGATAGCACAGCAAAAATACACAAACACAAACCACTACCGTTTATTACACAATATTTTTTCTAGCTCTTTGATTCAGCCTTTAATTTTAACATCTTGAGAATGATCCTTGTTAACCAATTATCTCGACCACTCTAAGGACACCTAGGGGGCTAACAAATCCACTCATCGAACCTTTGAATGAGTCTGGTGAGCGTTTCCTCTCAACGCGACCACACTGTTGTAGGGAGAGTGCGTGACCTTGACGAGCAGCCTTGTCGGCCCTCCACTTCCCTCTCCCCCACCACTGCACTCCCAGGACCTGCCCTTCTGACAGCTTCCTACTTCCTACCACTCATCCTCGTCCGCTTCTGGGTAGGATGCTGGAGAAAGTAAGAAAATATAAAGGGAAGAGACTGCTTATCACTCTTCTTTGCTTCACAACATGCAATATAATGGACATGAGACACACAAAAGATGAGTTTAGTTTGTGATACAATAAATAAGTGTTAATCTTATATTCTTTAAGATAAAACAAAATACTAAAAACTGCGAAGCTAAGACGGAATTGTTTGCATCTTAGTTTCCATCCGTTGGTTCCGATTTGAAACATATATAGGATACAACGTTACGTCTGTTTCAACACTTAGAACTCTAGAATAATCTGATGACACATCCCTTCAATTTTCTACTGTATGATGATAAATGGAAACGTGTCAAGGGAAAACAAGAGAAAATAATCTTGTCTCCCCTTCATATCGCTAACAACATGAGTATATAAACGCACAGGAAAAATTTAATGAGACAAGAAATCCTTCGACCACTGCATCTACTCGTGAACAAGGACTCGAAGTAACTCTCTCCTCACTCTACAATTATAACCTGCAATAGCGCCGAGGAGAGTAACTATATGAACGCCACGCCCTCGATTTCGCTGCCGTATCCCAAGGCAGTGGCCAACACACGCTCCGGAGACGCAGCTGAGGTCAGAGGGCAGTCACGCGCCACAACTGTCAGTGATGTATCGGAACACTCTTGGCTTTGGCAGAGTAGTGCTACAAATTATAACAAGTGCCATAACTAAAGGTGGCAACACTATATCATAAAAAAAGGGAGTTGCTGTAATAATCAGTGTAATGAGTATATCAACCTTTACATCTATCCACCAGTCAACTGCAAATAAATCCATATATTTATTTATTAATGTATTTATAAATCTAGTTATTTACCTGTTTATATATGGATGTATGTATGCCTGCCTGCATGTATGTATCCAACTATAAACATGACTTTCATTTCATCCTAGAATCACACCCACCACCGCCACACTTAGTATACATACACATTACCACCCTCTCAGCACTCACACGAAAAATAAATAAATAAATAAATAAATATAATATAATAAAAAAAACGGCATGTAGTACCATCACGCTTCCTGTACATTACCACTTGTTTCCCCCTTCGTGACACGCACACCTGCTCGAGGATTATCTCTCTCCATCTCCACGTGTTCGTACACAGATGAATCTCGTCAGGAGATCTCTACAGTGCACTCGGGGGGGGGGGGGATGTTGTGCAGACTAGCGATAAAGACAGTAAATTATTATTCATTAAATTATCTGGATATCGTGAGTCATGTCAAATCCTTCAGTAAAGGACTCTTGCTTGGCCTTCACTACTTGCCAGGTAAACTGCTTTTCTCTCGTGTGCATTGGCCGTCAAGTCATCCCCTCTCTCCTCTCTCCTTTCCCGCTCTCCTAATCTTGTCTCTCCCTCACCTGTTTAACACTCACACCTGTGTCTTCATCATCGCTCACCTGTGTCCCTTCCCCCTTTCCCCTCCCTCTACTAGTCTGCCTCGCCTCTTGTTTCTCTCTCTTTCTCCTACTCCCAAATGTGAGTCTTTCATCACCCTCTTCGCATTTCCATTTCTTCCTTGTATCTCTCTTCTCTTGCCTCCACCTTCCTCCACATCTTTAGTCGTCCCTTATTCTTCTTCCACCCACGTTTCCTCTCGTACTTCTTCCCTCCCATCCGTTACCTCGTGTCTTCTTTATTTCTACCATCCTTCTTCATGCACTGTTCCTCTCATCTACGTCTATCTCTTATTTTTTGCCTTTCTACTTTTCTGTGTTAACTTTCAGCATTTCCTCTTTTCTCTTCAGTTGTTCTTGTCCTTAGGTAATTATTTCCCAACACATCTGCTGACAGGTGTTAAATGTAAGAACACCTGCATAAACTCTCTCTCTCTCTCTCTCTCTCTCTCTCTCTCTCTCTCTCTCTCTCTCTCTCTCTCTCTCTCTCTCTCTCTCTCTCTCTCTCTCTCTCTCACACACACACACACACACACACACACACAGCGCCAGGTACACGTGTAATAGATAATAACCGAGGCGTGGAAGAAGGGAAAGGGAAGGGGGATGAGAAGGAATCATAAAACCACCACGCTCTACATAACAAAGAAAACAAAAGACAAACAAAACCAGGTATTCTTCTCCAGTCCACTCATACACCTCGTCAATCTTTTCCATAATCCAGGTTCATAATTTTCCCGAGACCCTTGCCTGATCACCCATCCAGCCAGTCATCGCAGCACCTAACGCCCCTCGCAACACACTGACGGCCGCCACCG
>NC_066510.1:26498206-26543206 GCF_024679095.1 Eriocheir sinensis | reverse complement strand
CTCCGTCCCCTTAAGAGCATCAGAGGCGACACATTTCCAGTTTCATCTTCGCCTGAGTCCCTTCAGGTGCCATTTTTATTTTGCCTGAAGGGAATTTGCACTTATTTTTCTGCACCTGGACACGGCAAAAACACCACCACTCCCTTCATACTTTCTCCTTTAAAAGTGAAGCAGATGTCATTTTTCTTTTTCTCATCACGTATAGTAATTAACCACAATCCCCTCCCGTACCCCATCACATCCTTCAATAATTAGTCGGGAGGTGCGTAGGGAAAGCAGCGTGTGGGCGTACCGTGTGGCTTCCGTGAGTGGAGGAAAGGGAAGCATTTCTTTCAGAGACGTTGGTTTTTATTCCTCTCCGCGACACGTGGGAGGGATTAAATTGTAATCGTTTATATTTATTCTTATTCACATTATTTTCGTACAGATACATATATATTATCTGATGTTTTTTTCTTTATATGTGGTCGTCAGCTTACTTATGACAGATGTATATCCCATTTTCTTACAGGTTTTGTGAGTAGGATTCTCAAATCCCATTGTGGAAATATACGAAAAAACAAGGCAAGGAGGAGGGAGGGGCGGTAGAAAGAGCAGCAGTAGAGTGTAAAGCCAACCCGCCGCCAGGTAACACCAGAAGCGGCCACAGCAGCAGGTGATGGTGTCGGTGGGCTCGCCGCGCCAAGCACCGACGCCGCCCACCGCCAGCGACGGAGACAGAACACCGCCCGCGGGGACTACACGTCTTGCCGCCTCCTCCTGCCTGGCCCCACCCCTGCACGCGTATGTGGATATTACCATACACGAGAATGTTCTCCAAAAGGTAAGTATTGCTTCTGGATTGATTCCCCTCGCTATACATATCACTGGTATTGACTGATGCTCCTTGTAACTTAAATCACCCTTACTACAGTTACATAAGAAACCACATAAACGGTAAACTATACAATGCCCGCTTCTAACACATAACTCCTGTGTTCCTATTATTTATCGTGTTGTATTATTATTTTCTTCTTTTTTTGCTGATTCACTTATTCAGTCACTCACATATCCACTCACTCATTTTCTCACTCACTCACTCATACGCTCTTCTATCACTCAGTTACTAATTGTTCCATCCGTTTCCGTCTATCTCTCCTTTTCATTGTATGCCTTTGCGTGTATTGTATGGAATAACTGAACTGCGAAGCCCCTGACGAGGAGAGGCGATCATCCTGTGCACACATTGTTATCACACCGCCAATATGATACAGGCGTGCATGCTGCCGCCGCCTCACCACAGTTATTCTCACAGTCAAGACGTTTGTTGTGGGAATATTGATACTGGTAAAGCCAAATACTCACTTCTCCCTTTGAAGCAACCCGGCGTGCAGCTTCTGAGTAATTGCCTTCACTCTCAAAGGATTTATCGGGTTTATGCCAACAACTAACTCACTCATTTACCCACTCACTCGCACACTCCTTCCCTCACTCACTTCTTCAGTCAAACATACCCATTGTCTCATTTATCCCTTCACTCCCACTCACTCGCACACTCCCTCCCTCACTCACTTCTTAATTCAAACATACCCATTGTCTCATTTATCCTTTCACTCTCACTCACTCGCTCATACATTCACTCGCTCACTAACTCACGCACACGCACTCAGTTTTCTCACAGAATCCTTCATGTCTCCAAAACCAGAGGCAGAGAGGAGATGATCAAAGGCTTCTAAGCTGTGAAAGAACATAAGGTTTTGTGTAGGACTGAGTATAGGGATAAAGACGTATGAGAGAGAGAGAGAGAGAGAGAGAGAGAGAGAGAGAGAGAGAGAGAGAGAGAGAGAGAGAGAGAGAGAGAGAGAGAGTCATACATACTTATATTTTTTATAGTAACAAACAAACATGATTATTACAGATTTTCAGCATTAATATAATTGGATACGTTAAGAGAAGTAAGATCAAAGCGCTGGAAATGTGCATAATAAGTACTAATGAATTGCTAATGAATTGTTGGCGTTAGTGGAAATGATTACGAAGTGTTAAGAGCGTCGGTAATTCAATGTCTTTAGCGTTGGGTGATCCTGTTGCCTTAGCAGTATTTTAAAGCTCCTGAACCGAGGTCAAGGGGAAAGGGGAGTGGCTCTAATTAAAGGGGATCTGATGCAATAGTGTGTGTGTGTGTGTGTGTGTGTGTGTGTGTGTGTGTGTGTGTGTGCTGCGATGATCTAGGGCACCTGTTATATATATATATATTTTTTTTTATTAATCTGTGGTAGAGTTAATGTAATTTAGTCAGGTAACTTAATCTCTCTCTCTCTCTCTCTCTCTCTCTCTCTCTCTCTCTCTCTCTCTCTCTCTCTCTCTCTCTCTCTCTCTCTCTCTCTCTCTCTCTCTCTCTCTCTCTCTCTCTCTCTCTCTCTCTCTCTCATAACCTGCCTCCCTTCTACGAATCTCCAAATTAATATGTAAAAAAAAGTCCATGAAACTCGGTGTAAATATTCATCGTGACACACACCTGAGATATGCATTAGCTGGGACTCCTGCTCTCCCATCCTAGACTTCTTTATCCTTCAAATATGAAGTCCATCAGAAGTTACTTAAGAATGCACTACGGTAGGAGAGATGGCGAAGTGGGATAGTGATGGTGGAGGGGCCGAGGTGGGGCCGGTGGTGTAAATGGTGTTGGTATAGCTAGAATGTCGGTCCTCCCTTTTTCATTTTCCCCCAGGTTGGGTTGGCTGTGATGGTGGTGATGGAAATGGTGGTTATGAAAGTCACGGTAGTGGGAAAAGTAGTGTTAAGTCACCCATCCTCCGTTTTCTTTTCATCCACTGGTATGGCAGTGGTAGTATTGGGAGGAGTATTTGCAGTGTTAATTCGCTTATCCTCCCTTTCTTTTTCATCCAGGGTTTGGTAACAGTGGTGGTGATGGGAAGATTAAGTGTTAAGTCTCCCATCCTCCGTTTTCTTTTCATCCATTGGTGTAGCAGTGGTAGTGTTGGGAGGAGTATTTGCAGTGTTAATTCGCTTATCCTCCCTCTTTTTCATCCTCCGTTTTCTTTTCATCCATCGGTATAGCAGTGGTAGTGTTGGGAGGAGTATTTGCATTTCGCTTATTCTCCCTTTCTTTTTTATCCTGGGTTTGGTAACAGTGGTGGTGATGGGGAGAGTAAGTATTAAGTCTCCCATCCTCCGTTTTCTTTCCTCCCAGGTCGTGGTTATGGCGGGTTCGGTCTCGCGGGCAGATGAAGCACGCCGTACTGTTGGTCGTGTGTCTCGCTGCTTCGGTCCTCGTTCTCGATAGGTGAGTGCAGGTGGCGAGGAGGGACGATGAGAGTTGGAGGGTCATTATTATGTTAGGAAGGCCTGCCATGCGCCTCCTGTTCCTTCCTTCGCTCTTCCCTTGTTGAGTATACCTTATTCCACATCCGTCATTTTATTAACCTTTCTCTGGTCATTGTAGGCTAATCAGATAATTCAACATTCTCTTCTGGTATCTCATTCTTGACTCCTATACTGAATCAACACTCAGAGGGCTTCTTTTTCCGCGTGTTTTCTTGCTGTTCCCATTAATGTAAAGAAAAATGTTTTGTGGGGTCCACTTTGTCTCGACGTTTACGTCTTCCCTTCTATGTTTGTTTTAGCTCATTGCCTAAGGTTTTGTTTTCTTCTATTCATTTCTCGATATACGAGGAATATTTTCTTCTTTTGTCTATTTCTGATTATATTCTTTTGCTTCCTTTTCCTGGATTTCCATTTCCTTACATGTTTTGGATATTCTGAGTTAGAGGAAAGAGCAAAGCAAAGGAACATTCCTCACTAACATGCGTTTCCTTTTGCGTCACGCCCTCGAAGCTCATGTGAAGCACCAGACAGCCTTGAAAGTATTGGCTGCTGCCGCTGGGTAGGAAGCGACAGCTGGACCTTTTGTGAATTATTAATATTCATTTTTAAGGGAATTCTCTCCTATTATTAGTAGGGGCAGGTAGTTTCATCTCATTGTTCATCCCATTATTTTTAAGAATGATAAGCATAGGCTGGTGATTTGATGTCATTTTTCATTAAAATAGAATTATAGTATAGAGGCAGGTAGCTTTCCATGATAGAAATGGACAGAGAGAATGAAGTAAGCAGGTAGATGGATGTAGATATGTTTATAGACAATTAAGATGGATTGGTAGACTAGCGGTGTCACTCCTAGCGTCCTGTATGTCCACTCCTCCATCCTCATCACTCTCATATGATGAACATAAGCATCACGTAATGATCCTCATTATCATATGACAAAATAAACATGAAAATATAAGTCATGTGGACACTAATATTAATCTAAAATAATACGGTGGGAATAATAACACAGCTTTTTATATATCTTTGCAGCAATATGGAGGCAAGGAGTAATAAGGGAGAGGACAGTTGGCTAAAAAATCCCCTATCCCTTTCTCGCCTTCCCTATCAACACCACCTCTGCTCCCCCACCCCCACCCCCACCCAACCCCCACCCCTTCAGAGTGTGTGTGTGTGTGTGTGTGTCTTAAAGCTCCTCTCAAGATGCTCTCAGGGGAACCTTAAGATGAAAGCAGTGAGGTCTGGCAAAGCCTGCTTTACCTTCGTTTCCGTCGAAGAGGAAAGTCTGTCATTGCTCCTCCTGTCCCTTCCTCGCTCTTCCCTTGCTGACTGTACCTTTTTTTTTTTTCAGCAGAGGAGACAGTGCAAGGGCGTAAAAAAAAAGAAAACAATAATGAAAAAAAAGCCCGCTACTTACTGCTCCTAAAATGACCTTATTCCACATCCGTCATTTTATTAACCCTTATCTGGTCAGTTTTCACATCTTCCCTCTGATTATTCATAAACTTCATATGATGAACATAAGCATCACATAATCATCCTCATTATCATCAGGAGCACTTTTATGATAATTAGCATCTCCACGACATTGAACCTGCCTGTATCAGTATGGCCGAGGTCAACATGGCAGGAGGGGAGGGGGAGAGCTGAAGGTATAAAGGAAACCAGAGGATCTAAAGGATGAGGTGATGGCAGCTGGCGTGAGGATGAGCAGTAGGTGGGCAAGAGAGAAAAGAAGAATATGCTATAATAAGAGAACAAAGAGGGGGTTAAGAGTAACAGGAAACAGGACGGGGAAGATGGAAAGTGTATGAATAATCAGAGGGAAGAGTGAAAGCTGACCAGAAAAGGGTTAATAAAATGACGGATTGACGTAATTGACCCCCCTTTCGGCCACCTCTTCGGATTCTTTACAGGAGCAGCGAGTAGTGGGCTTTTTTATTATTGTTTCCTTTTTTTGTGCCCTTGTGCTGTCTCCTTTGCTGTAAAAAAAAAAGTAGAAGCAGGAAGTGAAGCGAAGGAAGGGACAGAAGGCGCATGGCAGACTTTCCTCTTCGACGGAAACGAAGGTAAAGCAGCCTGTGCCAGACCTCACTGCTTTCATCTTGGCCTTACCTGAGTGCATCTTGAGAGGAGCTTTGACACACACACACACACACACACACACACACACACACACACACACACACACACACACACACACACACAGACACTCTGAAGGGGGTGAGGGGGAGCAGGGATGGTGTTGATCGAGAAGGCGGGAAAGGGATAAGGGATTTTTTTTAGCCAAATGTCCTCTCCCTTATTACTACTTGCCTCCATATTGCTGTAAAGATATATAAAATGATGTGTTTTTGTTCCCACTTGTATTGTTTCAGATTAATATTAGTGTCCACATGACTTATACTTTTCATGTTTATTTTGTCTTTGTTTTTCATTCTTGGCATTATTTTCAGCCTCGTGGCAATAAGGACCGACCAAGGATACCCCTCGTTTACTGAGCAGGAAAAAGGTGCCTCTTCCGCCACCCTGACACGCTCCTCGCCGCTCGTTGAGGCTCAGTACGTAGCTCCCCCCAAAACGGAGCCAAGACAGAGGAGTAGTATTTCTGCTGCCGGAAAAGATACAATGCTGCTGAGTAATAGTGAGGACTCTGATGGTGAGTTCGAAGGCAAAGGAATGAATACCAAACTACCTAAAGAGACGCCCTCTAATGAGAGACTTCCTGCTTTTGTTTTGAGCAAAGATATTGAGAAACTCAAAGAAAATAAGGAGGAACCAAAGCATTTCACTGAGACCAGTAAAAATGCAAATGAAGGTGCTTCTTTTGGTTTCGTAAACAAGAATTTTGAGCCTCCACCACCGCGTCAGAGACAAAGAAGCGTCTTTGGAGACCTCTTGCAAGGGATCATGCAGGGCCAGACTGTTATTAATCCAGGGAGTCTCTTAGGAGCCTTGGCCGCGGTGAAGCAACTCGAAACCTTCCGACCATCACACACAGAACAAGAGTCAAAACACGAAGCAAAGGAACCGCCCGGAAGTGCAACAAGTTTTCCAAAAACAAATAATAATACTGATGGTAGAAGAGGACAAGGGCCTGACACAGGGTCAATAAAGAAAATGGTTGAAAAAGAGTCTCTTCAAAGTCAGAAAGAAAATTCTAGGAGTGAAGGCGGGGTTGGAGAAAAAGAACCCTTGTCTCCAGGGCAGATGAAAGGTGGTCAGAGACCAAACACGCACAGGATGAAGGGGGTAGTAGGAGTCATGTCGTCACTTTTAGGTCATGACAGAAGGCCTGGAGGGAGTGTTTTGGGGTCCTTCGTCAACAACCTTGCCCCGTTACTTTTGTCCAGTGCGCGTAGCAAGAATGATAGACAGATGGAAGGTGGTGGCGGTGCGTCGGAGCCCAGTCCCCTTGGGGCGCTTGTTGGGGGGTTGGGGCCTGTCCTCTTGGCAGGGATGGGAGCTCTTGGAGGTGGTGATCCTGACTCAGCATCTGGCCCACAAGGGATGGGTTCTGTACATTCCATAATCAGCCAAGTTGGGTCGTCCATCATGGCCGAACAGGCGCTCCACCCAAACTCTGCCAATACTTTTCAGTCTCTCCTAAGCAACCTTGGACCTGTTCTTTTGGCTGGCTTTAGTCAGGGGAACAAACAAGGTTCAGATAGAACAAGCCCATCCAACTCCAACCCCATGCAGTCTATTTTAGGAGGACTGGGGCCAGCCCTAATGGCTATGGGCGCCCTTCAGAAAGGACTCAGTAATAACAGTGGAGATGACAAGGAGCGGCCACCTCAAAGCCCCCTTCAAGCCATCGTGAGTGGAGTGAGCCAGAGCCTCCTTGGAGTCAAGCAGGCTGGGCTGGGTGGCCTTCTGGCCGAGGTGGCGCCCGCTTTGATGGCAGGAGCAGCGCATCGAGGGTCAAGGTCACTGCAGGGAACGAAGGGAGAGACCGAAGCAAGTCAGGACAACAACGTGATTGACTCCCCTGCCGATCATAAGGTAAGTAAAGCAACCACTGCCTTTCAGTCTTTCCCTGGTGTTGAGGAATAAAGTTGTGAAGGGGGAAGTACTTGTTCAATGTTTTGATAATGAATTAAAAAAGATTATTGCCAATGTTAAGGGCTACAATTGTATTCAATACCTTTCGTTTATCATCTTCCATTTCTACTTCATTTAGACTAAACAGGACAGCATATGTTAACAGAAAAATTATCAGTATTTAGTATATATAAAAAACTACGTAAAACTAAATGAACACTGGTACCACTTTTTTGTATTAAGACACACACCTTGTAGCTTTTAGGCACAAGGCTGGGCGTGGGGGGCGCTGCAGCGAGGCTAGTGCTGCAGGGGGCGTTGTCCTCACTACTACCGGAGGAGCTGTCGCTACCCGAGACCAACTCAGTTCGAGGCATTTGGGATATGGCCATCAACCTGGGCTTTGGGAACCCTCGCGACGACCATAACAGAACAAGGTGCAAGTGTGTGTGTGTGTGTGTGTGTGTGTGTGTGTGTGTGTGTGTGTGTAATTCATATAACTAATGGACAGTCATGAGTGACAACACAACTTTTCTTTAAGTAGTCGGTTCTGGCGGTGGCTGAGGGAGTACGGCGGGGGCAAGGCGGCATCAGACAGTGAGGACACCACCACACCGGCCTGGATCACCGCAGCCCTCACAGCCCACGACCAGCAGCGTGCGACCCACGCCGCCACCATCACCAAGGTGTACAAACGCCTGGAGGTTCTTCAACCGCTCTGCCACAACGTCCTGTCCGTCGGGGGACTGTTCAGCTGGAAGACGGTGAGATCCGAGCCCTAAGCCGCGCGGCCTGTGGATTTCGGGGAAGGCTGATTTAGAGGTACTGAAGTAAAGCTGCCTCAGGCGACGTGGCTGATTGGAAACCAGAAGAAATCGAATAAGCGGCGATTGGTGTGGACGGAGGAATGTCCTAGAAATGTAGTATATTTTGGGAGATCACGTCAGTAGTTTTCCCTCTGCTTATTCAATTGTTGTTTTTAACAAGGTGATTCTGCAGCGAGTGTAATTATTGTTAGGAGGATTTATACGTATTGGTTTATACAAATCTGTGCAGTCTTACATCCCCCTTCCCCCCCCACATACACACACACACACACACACACACACACACACACACACACACTACAGAGCTTCGTAGTGCAGTGGTTAGCACGCTCATCTCAACCGAGAGGTTCCGGGCTCGATTCCCGCGGGTGGAATGGATGCGGGTGGGTAGTCCGCGCACACACACACACACACACACACACACTAACATGAGTGCACATTGATACAGCGCGCCCACGCGTGCGCGATAGAGAGAGAGAGAGAGAGAGAGAGAGAGAGAGAGAGAGAGAGAGAGAGAGAGAGAGAGAGTGTGTGTGTGTGTGTGTGTGTGTGTGTGGCCTTATTCTGTTTGACAGGCTTGGGCACTCAGCTTGTGTCCACACACCCCAAGCTTCCTTCTATATTTTCTCCTTTCCTACTTCCTTCCTTCCTTCCTTCCTTCCTTCCTTCATGTCTTTCTTCATTCCTCTCTTCCTTCCCAAGTAGATGCCTTGTGTTTTTCCTCGTCATCACATGTTCTTCCCGCTCCTCACGCAATATTCCCCTTTTTCCTCCCTCCACAGGGCGTGTTGGCTGATGCAAGGGACGTGTGCATGGACCCTGACGTGGCCCCGCGGAGTAAGGACTGTGTAGTGTATTCCTTCGGCGTGAGAGACAAATGGGGCTTCGAGGAGGACATGGAGGACATGGGCTGTGAGGTGAGTAGACCTGAGCTTTAGGAACGAGCACAACCAAAGTATTTATGCAAAACGTACTAGTCATATCACTCTTATTTGTATATTTAACTAGAACATGTATTTTATGGAAATATAAATCACAAACTAGTAGTACTTGTATGATACATTGGGCCATTGACTACTCAAATAGATAACTGATTATGAGATGGCGCGAAGCACACAGTTTTAAGTTCATTCAAGGGCTTGGAAATAGGTTGTGAGAATAATGTTGCAAGAAAACTGAATACTACTGGGGGAGGAGGAAAGGGCCTCTGCTCCTAGTGGTGGTGACTCTGGTGGTGTTGGCCGTGGAGGTTGAGGTGGTGGTGGTGGCGACGTATACTGCTTTAAAGGATCATTAGCTATTTGCGGCAATGTTTAAGGATGTTTAAGCAACACATATAACATGCTCTCCATGCTCACACCAAGTATTTATTTCAGTTACTTGTTTCAGGAGTCACATGTTTGATACTTGTATTTATTTCCACTCCCACACAGGTGTTTGCATTCGACCCCAGCATGACCACGGGGAACCATAACCACTCCAGCAACATCCACTTCTACAACCTGGGCCTCACCGCGTCCTCCGCCGCCACCGTCACCACTAGGCACGGACAGGTGAGGAGGAGCAGAAGGGAGGTAAGGTGATGGTGAGGGAGGGCGCGGTGGAGGAGAGTCGGAGTTGTTGGGGAAAGTAATGATACACATGTTATAAAGGGAGGGAGAAAATATGATACACGCTATAAAGGGAGGGAGAATAGATGATACACGTTATAAAGGGAGGGAGAATAGATGATACACGTTATAAAGGGAGGGAGAATAGATGATACACGTTATAAAGGGAGGGAGAATAGATGATACACGTTATAAAGGGAGGGAGAATAGATGATACACGTTATAAAGGGAGGGAGAAAATATGATACACGTTATAAAGGGAGGGAGAATAGATGATACACGTTATAAAGGGAGGGAGAAAATATGATACACGTTATAAAGGGAGGGAGAATAGATGATACACGTTATAAAGGGAGGGAGAATAGATGATACACGTTATAAAGGGAGGGAGAATAGATGATACACGTTATAAAGGGAGGGAGAATAGATGATACACGTTATAAAGGGAGGGAGAATAGATGATACACGTTATAAAGGGAGGGAGAAAATATGATACACGTTATAAAGGGAGGGAGAAAATATGATACACGTTATAAAGGGAGGGAGAAAATATGATACACGTTATAAAGGGAGGGAGAAAATATGATACACGTTATAAAGGGAGGGAGAAAATATGATACACGTTATAAAGGGAGGGAGGAAATATGGATAACTTAGGTGGTGACAAAACTCTGAACTTTTAGAACTACTTTGTTATCGAATCAGATTAACATGAATGCAAATATATAACACTTTTTTTATATTGCTATGATTTTGGGTCAACCTATATTTTCCCGTTTTTAATCTCCACGTCTTTTACTTTAAATTTTTTTTTGATTTATTAGTTAAATACTTAATGTTTTTTTGCACATTCGTTTAGCCACTTTTTTATTTATTTTCCTGTTAATATCACCTTTCCTTGTATTTCATTATTTTCTTTTTAATTTTCATCCCCTCATCCCTTCCTTCCCCTTCCACATTTTTAAAATTCTATGAGTTTAGTTTTACATGTTAATATATTTGAATGAATCTCCCACACCCCTCCATTTCTTGCTTTTACATTTCCATTCTCTTTTCTCCCCGCTCCTTCATTCCCTTCTCCCTATTCCTACACTTGTCTTTCCTCCTCTTCGCCCCATCATTTACCATTCCTTTTTCATGTCACTTCTCTTTTACATTTCTTTTCCCATTCCCTAATCTCCCACGCCTCTCCCTTCCCCTCCCCGTACTTTACTTTCCCCAACTCTCCTGTCATTACAATCCCTTCCCTTCTTTTCCTTTCATCCCCTTCATCCTTTCTCTTTACCTCCAAATTTTTCACTCCAATTTGTTCCGTGCTGCCCCAATTATCAGCTGTCATTACCTTTCCTTCCAGGTGTGGCGCTTGTTCCCGCTGGCCGAGGTGATGGCGAGGCTGGCCCACAACACCACCGCTATTGATTACCTGAAGCTGGATATCGGTGGGGACGAGTGGCAGGTAAGTGAGGTGACAGGTGTTCGGTTTTTGGTCTTGGAGGGATAAAAGGGTACGAGTAAACCGCTCTTCTTTTTCTCCAACCAGTTTATTCCCTTTTCCTCCTCTTCTGTCCTTCCTTCATTCCCTCTTTTTTTTCTATCTTTATTCCCTTAGTACTTTCTTTACTTCCTTTTTTTTCTTCTTATTATGTGATTCTGATATTTTTCATCCTTCCTTTCTTTCTATATTCATTTTTTTCTTGCTTCCCTTCTGTCTTTTTCTTTCTTCTTCGTTTCTCCCTAACCTAACCTAACCTAACCTTTCTCTCTATATATATTCATCTTTTCTTTCTTCCTTTCTGCCTTTCTCTTCCTTTCCCTTCATTTCTCCCTCAGTTCTCCTTATTCTCCTTTCTCTTTCAATTTTCCTTTCTTTTCCCGTCTGTCTCCTTGCTTCCCCCGAGCTAATGGGGTTGCCTTTGCTTCAGGCTGACAAAGGGTAAACACTCATCATTCCTCGCATTTCTTCCCTTCCCTCTTTTCCGCTCCTGCTTCCCTAACCTTTCTCTGTCCTTTGCTTTTCGTCCTTCCTTCTGGCCAACTGAGACTGGCTTGGCTGCAGGGTAAAGAGGGGTCTGCTGTTATTACTTTTCTGCCTCTCCTTCCTACCTTCCTTGTTTTTGTTTTCATCATTCTTCCTTTCTCACTCTCCTTTTATATCTCCTTCCTTCCTTCCTTCCTTCCTTCCTTCCTTCCTTCCTTCCTTCCTTCCTTCCTTCCTTCTTTCCTTTCTTCCTTCCTTCTTTCCTTCCTTGCTTCCTTCCTTCCTTCCTTCCTTCTTTCCTTCCTTCCTTCCTTCCTTCATTCATTCATTCCTCCCTTCCTTCCTTCCTTGCTTCCTTCCTTCCTTCCTTCCTTCCTTCCTTCCTTCCTTCCTTCCTTCCTTCCTTCCTTCCTTCCTTCTTTTATCATTTTTTCCTCCCTCCCTTCTTATTTCTCCTTCCTTTCTTCCTTCTTCATTTCTGATTTTCACCTTTTCTTCCTTCGATCCTTCCTTCCTTTCTTGATTCCGTAATTCCCTCCTTTCATCCCTCATATCTTCCTTCCCCCCTTCCGTCTTTCCTACCATTTCATACAATTATTCGTCCGTTAATTTGCAGGTCATTAAAGCCCAAGTGTGAACCAAGAAGCCCTCTCTGCACGCTTTAGTAAATTGTGCAGTGATACAATATATATGAAGATACTAAATTAACTCTGCCACAACTCCTTCACGTAGATAATTGTGCTTATTTAATGTTATGTAGTAATTACTTTCTGCAGAATATTTTACCCCATCAAAGCAGGGGGCATCTCATTATAAGAATACATATGAACTCTTTATTATCTTTCCTCAGTGTTTGTTTTCCTGCGTCCTCCTCTTCTTAATCCTCTATGCTTCCTTTACTGTGTTTTCCTCCTCTACCTCCTCTATGCTTCCTTCTCTGCCTCCTCCACCTCTTCCTCTTCTATGTTTCCTTCTCTGCCCCCTCCTCTTCTTCCTCCTCTATGCTTCCTTCACGGCGTCCTCCTCCTCCAACTCCTCCTCCTCCATTTTTCCTTCTCATCGTCCTCCTCTTCTTCTTCTTCTTCTTACTCCTCCTCCCCTACTTGCTCATGACTCCTTCCTCCGTGTGCCGTGCCATTAATCAAAGGTCAGATTTCATTGATGAGGATTCAGCGAGCAGCAGCAGCCACATAGTTACGAAGCTTCTTGATCGTTTAATTGGTTGGTGATAATGAGTCTTGTTCGGATAAAGAATTTGCGTGTAGTATTTGGCTTGGATGGACATAAAACGTATAATCTGGCGTGTGTGGCATAGACAAGTAGATTTGATTCCCGAGTTCCGCCTGGTCGTGCGACAAGAAGAGGGTCAGTCGGCCGTGTCTGTCTGCCCCATTAGCCGTCATTACGCAGGTCTCTCTCTCTCTCTCTCTCTCTCTCTCTCTCTCTCTCTCTCTCTCTCTCTCTCTCTCTCTCCTTGGCATTCGCGGGTGTTAGGGGACAGAGACCCCCACAAAATAAAAGTAAAAAATAAAAATGTACCCCTTAGTATATCAGTGGCCGCAAAATACACTTAATTTAGCCACCTGTTGGCTCAGTACTGCAGTAGTAATATTTGTTGCATTTGAGGCCATGAATATGTGGCGCAACATCGATTTGTGTGGAGGCGAAACGACCAAGGCCATGGGCACGTTCGGTAAGCGGGTAACACGCGCACCACGCACCTCAGGGACCAGAAAAATGGCGCCATTAGGATACCATCCCGGGAGGTGGTGTGTGCTCCGCGCTCCAAGGCACGTGTTTGTAAATTAAGAAACGTGGCAGGCATGGGAACCTCGTCTGTCCTCTTGTGTATCCGCTTCCTGTCTCGTACGAACGTCCCGTTCTGCTATGTTTGCGGCTGCTTCTAGTAAAGGGTCTCCTACAAGATCTTTTGCTAGGATGAGCCGCAGGTCTGCTTAGAAGATGCTGCAGTGGGCCGCCATTTTATCATGGTGCGTCAGTTGTGTACCCTCATCCCCCGCTGAGATTCCAGTTATGTGACAAATCATTCGGTATTGGTGGAACGCGTGGGATCATCCACGGAATTTTCTAAGTGTCTGGCGACAGAGTGGGAGAGAAGTGGAATGGCGCTGAAGTGTGGGGACAAAGTGATTGCTGGGTCAGTTTAGTGTCTAGTTTCGCGCCGCGCGTGTATATATACAGCCGCGAACCTCCAAGCCCTGACTCCACCACTCAGGAACAGACCACGAATGTAAAGGGTCCACGTATATTCATTTGTTTATTTTCTAATTAGTACTTGCATGTACGTATAAGATTTGTTGATCGACTAAGTTGAATGGTTAACTTATGAACTGACTATGTATCTTAATGATTCATTAAGTGAATTATATATATATATATATATATATATATATATATATATATATATATATATATATATATATATTTATATTTTTTTTTTTTTTTTTTTTTTCTTCCATCAGGTGCTAAAGGAAACTGCGAAAAACAATCGCCACACACTCACCAACCTCAGACAACTCGGGGTCGAGGTTCACCTTGAGGACGCGCTGAAGGATCCAAAGCTGTACACACTCTTCCTGGAGACTCTTGAGGACCTGGAGAGCCTCGGGTTTCAGCTCTTCTCGTCCCGCGCGACGCAGAGACGCGGCTGGAGCTACCAAGAACCGCTACTTCAGGGGCGACAAGTGAGCCTCCACTACGACCTGGCCTTCCTCAGAGTATAGGGGTGGTGATGGGTGAGTGGGGCGGAGATAGGGAGAGTAGCAGGTACTATCGTAAGCATTGCTCCTCAAGACACTCAAAATCGCCGGAGACGAAATTTGGCAAGGTCGCTTTTCCTCCCCCTCTGTCCCCCTGTCCCTCCTTATATCCCTGGGGACGGGAACTGTCAGGCGAGTCCAGGTGTGTGTGTGTGTGTGTGTAAGAGGGAGAGAGAGAGAGAGAGAGAGAGAGAGAGAGAGAGAGAGAGAGAGAGAGAGAGAGAGAGAGAGAGAGAGAGAGAGAGAGAGAGAGAGAGAGAGAGGATTAAAGGGAAAGGAGAATTGGAGTGAAGGAGGGAAGACTTCTTCTTCTTCGTTTTATTATAATTATTATTATCATTGTTATCATTATTGTTATTATTATTATTATTATTATTATTATTATTATTATTATTATTATTATTATTATTATTATTATTATTATTATTATTATTATTATTATTATTATTATTATTATTATTAATATTATTATTTTTAGAAGAAGTAGTAGAACGGCATCACTATCAATATCATTACCTTCATGATTTCTCTCTCTTATTCCCTATCCTCTTTCTCCTCTTCTTCTTCTTCGTTTTCTTCTTCTTCTTCTTCTTCTTCTTCTTCTTCTTCTTCTTCTTCTTCTTCTTCTTCTTCTTATTCTTCCTCCTCCTCCTCCTCCTCCTCGCTTCCCTAATTAGTGGGCTGGAACTAGGAAAGTTTTCCGTCTCTCTCTCTCTCTCTCTCTCTCTCTCTTTTTTTTTATTTAAACTGAGAGAGAGAGAGAGAGAGAGAGAGAGAGAGAGAGAGAGAGAGAGAGAGAGAGAGAGAGAGAGAGAGAGAGAGAGAGAGAGAGAGAGAGAGAGAGAGAGAGAGAGAGAGTATTTATTTATTGTCATTGTTGTCCAAGATTAAATGTTTTGTGTTATAATTGTGATTTTTTCACCAACAAAATCAAATAATTTAGTGGAGAGTTTTTGTTTGTGTCACTAATTGTATTATCTCCTTAAAAGGAAATTATTTATATATGTCATTTTTTATTGAAAGGGGAAGGAAAAAATTCCAGTCTTGCATTTCATACAAAAAAAAAAAAAATCTGGAACACACTTGACGCGAGTAATTTTAGCATTCATTTAAGTTTCAGAGTTTTTAGAAAATGCAAAAAGTCTTTATACTGTACTACCAATTTTATTAAGAATGGTGTGGCAAGGCGGAGGCGACCAATACTCGCCCTCGTAAATATAACATGTTGTCGACCTCCTCACCTTTTACAGCCTCTCCTCACGCCTTTTGTCCCCCAGGTGATGCAGTTCATTCTCAAATATTCACGGCATCGAAACAGTGAATAAATTTCCAGGAAGAGTGACTAACATATGAAGTGAGAAGCATATCTATAAATCAATTTATATATTATTTAAAAAAAAATGTTTTGAAGGTATACAAGTATGTTGATTGAAAATTATGAATTGCAGGTAGTCGGTAATGAACACTAAATCACATAAAAGAAAGATATATATGGACACACCATTGCAGGATGAAAAGTAATACATTGCTGGATTAAAATATTCAACACAAAAGAAAATGAAAATGTTAGATATGAAGAAAGTGATAGAAAAATGGATTATATACCGAACTGATTGAAATGTGTAAGGAATTCGAAAACCACCTGTCAAAAAGCGGACGTAAGAATGCTGGTAAAAATATATACCTCCTCCTCCTCTCCCTTCCCTTCTGTATATCAGCAGTCAATATAAAGTACAGATCAGCTTCTTGCCGCAGCTCAACAGGATATTGGGTCTCTGCCTCTTCCTGTTTGTATTTGTCGAGACCATTCACTGTCCACCTTGCTCCGCCGCCTTCAGAGTATCCAATTAGTGGGTGTTAGCGTCGCCCTGATCCGATGCCACGCGCGCCACGGGTTATGAAGCCGCTCCCTTGACCCACTTTGAGCCACGCCGCGCCAGTGAGCTTAATAAACAGAAAGCTTTTCTCAGCCAGTCAGATGGAAATGTAGTGAATATTTTAATTTATTTCTTCGGTCCATTTATTTATTCCATTTTTTTGGTCACGAGTTATGTGTTTGCTATAGAAATTGGGTTATGATAGTTAGGTTTTGCATTTTATTTTGTAATTTGTATTGTGATTATTTTTCGTTCCGTATTTTATTTCCTACTCGCTCGTGCATTGACAGCGTGTAAGGCTTTTATTTATTCTTATTGTTTTTCGTCCTTACACTCTAGGCCATTCGGTATCGTTTTTCTGCTTCATTAATTTTGTTGAGAACCGGAAAGATATCGTGTGTGTGTGTGTGTGTGTGTGTGTGTGTGTGTGTGTGTGTGTGTGTGTGTGTGTGTTTCTATCTTCATTTTCATTACGGTAAGTCCTTCGATTGATCAGTAAGGACAAATAAAGTAATACCACTTAAGAATACGCATGGTCAAGGTATGGAAAACTGTACGTGTGGTCTTTCGGTTAATGTGAATGTTGCAACAAGCTCTCACTTCGAATGATGCGGAAAAGTACTGTGGAGTCTGAAAAGAAGAAAAAATCATTAATGTGCTTTCATAAACAAAAGAAAAAGTGCATGGAAATGATAACAACAAAAAAAAAGAGGACCGAACATTATTTGAATCATGAAAAACTAACTGATCCGTGCGAGGCGAGAGAATACATTTGCGTGGTTTCGAACACACAAGAACAACGGTTGGAATGGCTAAAAAGAGTATAAGCCATAAGTCTGCTTGGGGTAAACACGTGTCGTAACGTGTTAGAGAAATGGGTGGCTCGGTACGACTGTTATGTGGACCGAGTATTGTCTTGCGGGTTCACCTTTCATTACAGAGTGCAGCATCAACCTTCTGGGGTTATGAAAAGGAGAATGAGTGGAGGTGATATCACAGGAGGTGCAGATTTGGTGAGTGTGGAACAAAAACAGTAAGACGAAGGGGAACGCGGCAAGGGTGATGGAACAAAAAGGGATGAGGAATGGACTGAACTGTTACTGGTAGGCATGGTGGGTAAGTGAATGTGGTCAGTGACGATGAGGGAAATGGAAAAGGTAGAGAGGGTGGGGAGGGAATGGAAATAAAGTAAATAATAAGTGGTGGGCATTTCAAAGGGACATATGCTGGATTGGTGAGTTAGGAATACGGACAGATAGCAAGAGGAACAGAGGAAAAGGGAAGGGAAGGGAAATGGTGCGGGCGTTGGAGGAGATTCCAAAAGAACAGGCACTACCGATTAGGAGGAAGAGAAATGTGGGAAAGGAAAGGGACAGGAATAGATACGGAGACTACAGTGGAGCAGTAATGGGCTGAGAACGAGGAAGAGGAGTGTGGAAAGGGCGGGCTGGGGAGGTGGAACAAGAAAAAAAATAGGAACGTGAGGAGGGTGAACAAAGGGCTACTGAGGGGTGTATGTGGAGAGCTGTGTTAAGAGAAAGGAGCAGGAGCAGGAACGTAGCGGGGAGGGAAACAAAAGACTAAAGACAGGACTGAGCTGTGTGTAATTGAGTGAAAAAGGAAAGAGAATGGAGAAGGTATTGGAAAAGGAAAAGACGGGAACATTGGAGCAGAAACAAGAACAGTGAACAAGGATATGAGGGAGGTGGTGAGACAGTCCGCCTTTTTGCTGTTCGTGATGGTGGTGACGTACGATAATTTGCCTCCTGGTGTACATGGAATAAAGAAATACGATACTCACGAAACGACATTTTGTTTTCATAGTTATACATTATACCAAAATGAAAATGTGTCCGGTATAGTATTCAGCAGATAAATGGATATATAAATAGCATCTGTTCTCCTGTTTTGCGTTACGTTATCAGAATAAAACGTCCTTGTTTCCCACGAGTTGTTTGTTTGTTCGTGACGTTCAAGCAATAACTTTTTTTCGAGTCGTTTATTTTTCCTCTCATGCCTGCAACAAAAGCAACCCCCATTTTCATCAGTCTCGGAGTGGAAGTTTTTTCATACCTGTTTTGAACTCTCTTGTCGAGCCTCAGGTGGACATTACTAATAGTTTTAATTTAATTTTATTTTCATTATTGTTTGCAAGAAGCATGTTTATAATTCCCCGCTACAAATTCAACGCTTTGTTTTTTATATAATTTACCGCTGCTCACGATCTCCCTAATGCTGTTATTCAGTGAAATTTTCGTCTAGTGGAAAAGAGTAATGTTTGCGATGCTCACTACTGCTCTAGAGAGAATAATTAGTTTGGGGGATATGTAATGAAATACCAACAGCAAAACCATTCTATTCCGTTGGCATTTAACTCTGTGGGGGTGGGTGGACGGGTAGGTATTTGGCTGGGTGTGCAATGGAGAGGTTTATTTACTGTCTGCTTTGTTAATTTTTGTTGTACCACGCTGCAGCCGCCCCACAAGTAATGGACAAGAGTGAGGTGGCTGATGGTCTGCCTTCCTTTGTTACTCATCACCATTCGAGAATAAAAGTGCAAGGGATCGATTCCCGTGCGCATGACCGTCACCGCTTATCCTCTCAGTGTCTTATCCTCTAATACCATTCTCGTTGCTGCCTTCAGAAGTGGGTACAAGAGCCCTTTAGGAGCCTGGTAGCCTCACCCCCTTGCCCTCAGCCCCAGCCTCTAGGTAATCTAATTTTGCATGGTCCAACAGCGGTGCATGGTTGCCCTTCTCAGACACTTTTATATACTGACTTACGACCCCAAAACTACCTACTCGGCTCCGATAACTAGATTTATTTATAGCTTGTGTTGAGATGGTTAAATAGTGATGTTTTTGGTGGATATCAAGACACCTCTCTACCCGAAATTGACCTCTCTTTTGGCTACTCTTTACTTTTATAGGAGCAGCGAGTAGCGGGCTTTTTTTGAAACTCTTTTTGTTGCCCATGAGCCGTGTCCTCTGATGTAAAAAAAGAAAAGAAAAGAAAGTTAAGCGTTGATAACCGGTAAATCCGATGTTTTAAGTAAGGAAATTTGGCAACACTGTGGTCCAATAACATGTATTTCCTTGCCTCACTCCCTCCGATGTCCATTTAACATCACTACCATGTACTTCCTTTGCCTCACTCCCTCCGATGTCCCTTTAACATCACTAACATTTGCTCCCTTGCCTCACTCCCTCCGATGTCCCTTTAACATCACTAACATGTACTCCCTTGCCTCACTCCCTCCGATGTCCATTTAACATCACTAACATTTGCTCCCTTGCCTCACTCCCTCCGATGTCCCTTTAACATCACTAACATTTGCTCCCTTGCCTCACTCCCTCCGATGTCCCTTTAACATCACTAACATGTACTTCCTTTGCCTCACTCCCTCCGATGTCCCTTTAACATCACTAACATGTACTCCTTTGCCTCACTCCCTCCGATGTCCCTTTAATATCACTAACATTTGCTCCCTTGCCTCACTCCCTCCGATGTCCCTTTAACATCACTAACATTTGCTCCCTTGCCTCACTCCCTTCGATGTCCCTTTAACATCACTAACATTTGCTCCCTTGCCTCACTCCCTTCGATGTCCCTTTAACATCACTAACATGTACTCCCTTGCCTCACTCCCTTCGATGTCCCTTTAATATCACTAACATTTGCTCCCTTGCCTCACTCCCTCCGATGTCCCTTTAATATCACTAACATGTACTCCTTTGCCTCACTCCCTCCGATGTCCCTTTAATATCACTAACATTAATGCACCGTTCCGTCTCTTCGCATAACTCGGTTCATTACACTGTCTAATTAATTACGGTACTGATGCGTGCTTTGATTCCGTAATTTCTCTTTTTTGGTCACTCTTCTCTATTTAGGAGCAGTAAGTAGCGGGCTTTCTTTTTTCATATGGTTTTCCTTTTTTTTACGCCCTTGCACTGTCTCCTCTGCTGTAAAAAAACAACAAAAAACGCAAGGGCATTATTTATTCATTGTCCGGCACGGTAATGAAGAACAGTGGCGTGCTTAATGTGGTATCACGCGAGGGATTAATTAAACGCAACCGAGTGCTCTATTTTACCGCAAACCTGCATTTCCAGCATCAAAGCGTTTGTCATGTGATCTACAACTCTTCTCTGACGGCACGACGTAAGTACAGCGCTCAAGCATCCAAATCCTTTTAACTACGACACGATTGCTGATTATTAATACCACCGGAAGATATAAGACAAAATCCAGAAAAGTTGCTCCGCTCAAGGATGTGAAATATTGTGTTGACTGCTGAGGCTTCGTGTGGGGCGGTGGGGTGGGAGGGGGGCACATTTTCTAACCCTAATGAAAAGAAGCAGGCGGTAAGAGGCCAGACAAGACGAGGGTTAGCAGCAAAGAGGCAGTGTGGCGTTTGAGAAGTAAATTGAATGGAGTGGCTTTTAGCGGGTTTGTGGAAATAGGGTCAGGATTTGAGAGAGAGAGAGAGAGAGAGAGAGAGAGAGAGAGAGAGAGAGAGAGAATAAAACGGTAGTGGTGAAAGGGAGAAGGCGAAGTGGAATCTCTCTCTCTCTCTCTCTCTCTCTCTCTCTCTCTCTCTCTCTCTCTCTCTCGCACACTCACACACACGTAGCAAGCACGCAATTTCATTTTCCCTCGCTAGAAACTCTCTTCTCGCCGCCCTGGAAAAAGGTTGCAGTCTTGTGAACAGTTACCGCAGATGTTGTTTGTTTGTCCAACGCAACACACCATCTTATCCAACTCACCTCCAGCGCCTCTCACCATGTTGGCCCATCTGCTTCTTACCTTCCCACCCACCTGGCATTTATCCTCCTCCTACCCCCCTTCGCCCTGCTGGTTCTACTTTTTCTCGTTCTCCTTTTCCTTCTCCCTTTCCTCCTCCTCTTAATCCTAATCCTTCTACTCCTTATCCTCGTCCCTGGTGTCATGTATTCCTTTTTCATCCTTTTCCGTTTCGTCTCCTTCAAACTATCAGAACCCTTCATCATCACCTTCTACTTCTGTTTTCTCTCTTCATCTATTTTCTTCTTCCTCCTCTTCTTCCTCCTTCGCCTTCAACGCCCACGCTATTGTTTTTCCTTCTAACTCTTTTTCGTCCCTTTGCTTTCCGTTTCTTAGATCCTCTTGATCCTTGTGTTTTCCTCGTTTTTGCTTTCCGCTTGGCTTTGTTGGATTTTACCTCTCCCACTCTTTACCTGCCTCTGATGTTCGTTTTATTGTTTCTGTTTGTCTGTCCGTCTGTCTTTCAATGCCGTAAGCACTTGACCAACTTTTACGGATACACGACAGAGCGGAAAGCAGGATGGATAGGACTCGAGGACAATTTACTCTGCACTGCACGAGGGAAAGATGCACATTGTAACTCCCCTTCTTTAAACGTGACAAAAGAGAAACGCAATAAAGATCTGGCTGGCCCGGTAAAGTTTCCTTGTTTCGTATGCTTCTCTTTTGATGTGTGTGTGTGTGTGTGTGTGTGTTCTATTCCCGCTCCTCATTCTTCCCCAAACGAGGCCTCACGTTAGTACCCGTAAATATTTCGTTTGAAGCCGCTGGCCTGAAGGGCGAAGTGTTTGCCCTCTGCAACGAACAACAGGGGTTTGAGGGAGCTAAGGGGAAAATACTATCAATATATGATGTGTTATGTAGAGAGAGAGAGAGAGAGAGAGAGAGAGAGAGAGAGAGAGAGAGAGAGAGAGAGAGAGAGAGAGAGAGAGAGAGAGAGAGAGAGAGAGAGAGAGAGAGAGAGAGACTAATAGAATGACAAACAAGGAAACGAATGAGAAGGAAAATCACAACACGTGGGATTATTTTTCAGTAAATACTCATAACCTTCAGTACGTTTCCTATATATTGCCGCCGAGGGCAAGAACTTGAGGTAGAAAAATAAGATACCAATACCAATAAGACTCGAGAACAAAAAGAGATGCTGGAAGTTAGCAATATACATTACGTTAGGGGTGAAAGGGAAAGGGGAGGGGGAGGGGGTGAGAAACGTGGGAGAGAAGGTCACATGGAGAAGAAAGGGAGAAGGGGAGGAAACAGGTGTACTGGAGGCGTAATAGAGCTAAGGGGGAGGAGATAATGGGAGAGAAACATGAACAGGTAAAGGTTAGGAAGGAGGAGGGTAGGGAAGGTACTATTAACATTTCCTGGCAAGATTCCACATCGAACATTTTTTTCTTTCCCCTCTTCTGTATTAAATCCCGTGGACCCCCCCCCCCCCCCCCCCGCCTTCCTTTCTCCCCTCCCCGCGCTCCTCTTCATCTTGACCGCTCAAATTGATTTACCATGTTTAACAGCGCTCGAGTTTCAACAGGCCAAGATGATGATACTGAAAGAAAAATGTTATGCTAGAGAAAAAGTTTGCCTTGAGGAGCAGACGAGGAAGTGAAAGCATAAAGTCTTAGAGAAAATGCGCCGTGCAAGAAGTTTATTATTGTTTTATTAATGACGGCGGTGCGAGTGACAGGTGGTGACGGTGGTCGAGGTGGAGGGGTAAGGTGGTGGTGGTGGTCGAGGTGGAGGGGTAAGGTGGTGGTGGTGGTCGAGGTGGTGGTGGTGGTCGAGGTGGAGGGGTAAGGTGGTGGTGGTGGTCGAGGTGGAGGGGTAAGGTGGTGGTGGTGGTCGAGGTGGAGGGGTAAGGTGGTGGTGGTGGTCGAGGTGGAGGGGTAAGGTGGTGGTGGTGGTGGTGGTAATATAAAACTTTTGGTGTGTTTTCTTCAGGCCTTTCCTTTGATATTTAGTTCTGGCTCTTGAAACTAACTCACCTCCCTCCTCCTGCCAGAAACCTCATCCATCAGCCCAGATACCGTTCTAAGCATCAGTCTTTCGTCACTAAAACCACAACTATAGCCACTACCAGCACTGTTGCCAGGTTATCGTACTCAGAGCATAGTATTTACCGGTTTCTGACGCCTAACTATTGCCAAGAAACATCAGGATCTAACTCTTTTAACGATAACTATAAATGAGTTTCGGTATTGGAGCCCAGAAGACGGTTTAGGGGTAAGAAGTCGGGAAATATAATCGGCAGAGTACGACAATCTGGCAACGTTGACTACCAGTAACACTCATCACCCAACCACTCAAATCAACCACCAAAGGACCAATAACACAAATCACAATCTCCTTCACCACAACTACCACCATAATCATCACCATCACCTCCACAGCACGCACCTCCATAACCAAAAACACCCCTCGGTGCACCCATAACATAACACTCATCACCCAACCACTCAAATCAGCCACCAAAGAAAAGGACCAATAACACAAATCACAAGCTCCTCCACCACAACTACCACCATCATCACCACCACCTCCACAGCAGTCACCTCCATCACCAGAAACACCTCTCGCTGCATACTATACCCACCATAACCACCACCACATTCACTACCACCACAGCAATCACCTCCATCACCCAAAAAAACACCCATTACAACCACCACCACTAACCCAGACAACCAACACCAGGCCGGTTCTCGCACGCGCCGTCCATCCTCACCAATCCTGCCTCACGTCTCGCCCTCCACCAACACACACGCACACACTCCCGGACCGCCCCACGCATCGCTCGCACGCCTTCTCCATACGCTCCTTCCCGCCCTGCCATAGGATACGCAGCTCACTGGTGCTTGTGGTGGTGGGCTTGGGCGGTGGTGCTCGTGGTAGAAGTAGTGATCGCTGTGGTTGTCGTACGGGTGATAAGTGTGGTATTTGTGATCTGATAAATAGTTCCTGTCCTTGAATTGAAGTTTGGAAAAGGAGGGAAAAGAAAGAACAATTGGAAGGAAGTGATTTTCCCATCGATTAGAGAAATAAACCTGAAGAAAAACGTGATAATTATTTAACTGTTAGACCCGAAAGTTAACGGTGTCCATATTGTGTGATTTGTGAGTTTGAGTGAAAAAAGGAAACAGAAGAGAGGCGCGAATCGTCCCTCGGCTGGAAGACTTTTTTTTTCTTTCTCAACTCCCTCGCTGTCGGTCATTCTGATGTAAGGTGAGTGAGTGTGACGGGAAGGAGGGGCGGGGTGACGTCAGTGGTGGCGGTGGAGTGAGTGAATTGAGACTCGGTGTTTTTCTCGGATTCTGACGGATATTCTACCTGCCCGAAGAGAGAAGTAGAGGAGAGGGAGAAAAAGGTGAGATGAGGGTCTTCGTGCTGTTGTTGGTGTGGTTGGTAGATGTTCATTTTTATTTTATTTTTATTGTTTTGCCTTGTTGTTATTAGTATTCTCTTTCACACAAACTTATACGCGTCAAACGGTGAAGCAGCTTGAAGGGTCAGAGGCATACACGATAATTATTATTGGATGCTAGTAGTAGTAGTAGTAGTAGTAGTAGTAGTAGTAGTAGTAGTAATAGTAGTAGTGGCAGTGGTAGTAGTAGTAGTAGTAGTAGAAGTAGTAGCACTCATGTTATTCTTCTTGTTTTAATTCTACTGATATTTTTACTACTACTACTACTAATGTTATTATCGTTTTTGTTGTTGTTGTTGTCGATGTTGCTGTTGTTTCTTCTTCTTTCTTCTTCTTCTTCTTCTTCTTCTTCTTCTTCTTCTTCTTCTTCTTCTTATTATTATTATTATTATTATTATTATTATTATTATTATTATTATTATTATTATTATTATTATTATCAGTATTATCATTAGCCTATTGTTGTTATTCTTGACAAAACCAATATTGTTATCATCATCTTTGCTGGTGCTCAACATTTGTCGTTATAATGATAAGTCAGTAATAAGTCTTGGCTGTGACAGGGCTTTGGCAAGTTCGAGTAATTTTTCATGTTTTTTTTTTTCCTTGAGAGTCGTGAGGCTTTTTTTTGTCCCAGTTAAGTAAGGGGGGCGGGGAGGCGCGCCTGATTGCTGTTTATTGTCTGTCTGTCGCCTCGCTTTGATCAGTGGGCGTGGTTTGTTGGTATTTCATCATTATATTCATGTTGTTCTTGTCTTCTTGCGTGAATGTTTAATTTTGTTGGTGGTCTCTTTTTAATATAGTAACAACTATTTGTATGATTTTAACTGATGCTTTTATTATCAATTTTACATTATTATTATTATTACTATTATTATTATTATTATTATTATTATTATTATTATTATTATTATTATTATTATTATTATTATTATTATTATTATTATTATTATTATTATTATTATTATTATTATTATTATTATTATTTTCATCATTAATCATAGTAACATAAAGTGAATCAATGGGGTTATCACCACCACCATCTTCACCACCACCACCACCTCACCATCTTCGTCACCACCACCGCTATCATCATCACATCTGCCAGCAAGGTCACCTCTTAACCGAAGATGATCTACGTTTGGCACAGCTCCAAAACACATAAGTGGACCATTTCTGTGATAAAATAGTAAATATATAAATAAATGATATTTCAAACGCCCACATTCGCTGCTTGGCCCTTCTCCGTTAGTGAATTAATTGTATTGTTATGTCCATTTGGGAGTCTTTGATGGCTTTGTTTTCAGTGCTCGGGATTATGATTTTTGTTATAGTAAGAATGATAGATTTCACGATAATAACAGCAACAACAACAAATGATAATAAAAGATGTAATGATGATGATGATAACAATAATAATAATGATAATAATAATAATAATAATAATAATAATAATAATAATAATAATAATAATAATAATAATAATAATAATAATAATAATAATAATAATAATAATGATAATAATAATGATAATAATAATAATAATAATAATAATAATAATAATAATAATAATAATAATAATAATAATAATAATAATAATAATAATAATAATAATAATAATAATAACAATAATAATAATGATAATGATAATGATAACTTCAATAACAATCCCACCCAGTAAGAAGATTATGAATTCTATGGGCTCTAATGATTACTTTTTTCATTACATCATTCAGTCATTAAGGTTTCGTGAGGCCAGTCAAGGAAAATGACGGCATCACTATGTACGGCTTCAGCCTAACAAGCATTAAATTGAATCTCGCGAACTGGGGCACGGAAATTTCGACTCTTTTGCAGGCGCCTCTTCCTGGACAGACAAAATTTCGCTCAGTGCAAAGACAAAGAAACGTGTGCATTTATGTTCCTCGTGCGTTCTTGAGCCGGCAAGCACAGAAAAACGGACAGATTATGTTCATTTGGTAACAAAAATGTGCGCTAATTACAGAAAGAAGCACCGTCTTTTTACTCTGAATGAAACCCAACATGAGGTGAATCAGTACTTCCTCCCACCCTCTCCGTGCACCTCTCTCCCCTTCCCCCACTGGACCCTTCCCTTACGCCTTCCCTTCCCCCCTCACACTTAATTCTGTTGTTAATAAAAATCTGTGCTAATTACAGAAAGAAACCGTGTTTTTAACCTGAATACATAGGAATACATAGGAAGAACAGACACCAGAAGACCTGTCGGTCTATGGCGAGGGTGTCTGTTTACTACCGCTACTACTAGTAAACTACGTGTGGTAGGACAGGATAGAATAGATGAAGGCTCCTCCCCACCCACCTCTCCCTCCGGCAACGTGCCGGCAGGAAATAGTTAGAACAGAGAACACCATGTGCCTTTAAGGAAGAAAGGGACATGGAAATTATACAGTAAAGAGAGAAATAAGAGGAAATTACTACCCTTGACTTACGCTACTGATGACCTAAGCTGTGGGGGAAACTAATGTCTTCAGGTTGTACTCGTGCTGCAGGCTGCCTGAGAAAAACGAAAAAGGGTCAGTAAACAGTGTATGGAGTTGAGTCATAAAAATAAAAAATAAATAAATAAATAAAAGCTAGTATTAAATTGGACTGCTCACGATGGGGTGAAATGTAGTTTCAGGGGTTACCGGTAGAGGCTTGATCCTCGTTTATCTTCGGTACAGGGGTACGCTCCTGTATCCTGTTAACCTTACTGTTCCCACACCTCACTGCCTGAAACATATGAAAAAGGGTCAGTAAAATCTTATATCCCTGAAATACTTATCCAATGAAGACTTGAAGCTATTAATACTCTGTGCGCTAACTACTGACGGTGGGAGTCTATTCCAGTGATCGACGACACTATTGAAATAACTTCTGCGCGTCAATGTGTTACATCGGTTTCCCTTTAACTTCATACCGTTGCTGCGTGTTATTGTGTTGGTGTCTCTCTGAAATAGACTATCTGGGTTAATGTTTTCGAATCTATTAAGGATTTTGAACACTTCAATTAAGTCCCCTCTTACTCTTCGCTTCTTTAAAGAAAACATATCTAAACGCTTTAAACGCTCGTCATACGTCAAGTTACGGAGCGCTGGAATTTGTTTGGTTGCTCGTCGCTGTATCCTTTCTAGCAAAACTTGATCTTTTATATAATTCGGTGACCAGAACTGAACGGCGTATTCTAGGTGTGGTCTTACAAATGCTAAATATAATATCTTCATAAGTTCGGGTGATTTATAATCAAAGTTTCTTGAGATTAATCCTAACATCATATTGGCTTTTTTACTCGCCGCAGAACATTGATCACTCATTTTAAGAGTGTTACTGATAATGACTCCAAGATCTTTTTCTTGTTTTACTTCGCTGAGCTCATGTCCTTGAAGCTGATATTTAAAGTTAGGATTCTTTTCACTTATGTGCATTACTTTACATTTATCTACGTTGAAACACATTCGTCATTTTTCGCTCCAATCGGCAAGTCTTATTAAGTCTGATTGAATGTTCTCGCAATTTTTACTGTTCGTTACCGTACCTCCTAATTTGGTGTCGTCGGCAAATTTGGCTACTTTTGACAGGATATCAGTCTCTAAATCGTTCACGTAAACTATGAATAGTGTTGGCCCCAGGACCGAACCTTGGGGCACGCCACTGGTTACGGGTTGCCAATCGGATGCTTCACCATTAAGAACTACACGCTGTTCTCTATCGGTGAGCCAGTCATGAATCCACGCACATAGATGGTCACTAATACCGTGGGAACGCAGTTTTGAAATAAGCCTAACGTGGGGAACTTTATCAAACGCTTTCTGAAAGTCTAGGTAAATTACGTCATATGGGGCTCGGGCGTCCCAACTTGAATAAACGTCGTTGAAAAAAGTTAATAAGTTGGTAAGGCAAGATCGATTACTACGAAATCCATGCTGATTATCAGTTATCAAATCATTTGTTTCTAGGAAAGTGATCATTTTATCCCTGATTATTCTTTCGAATAATTTAATTAGGACAGACGTAAGGCTGATAGGACGATAATTACTGGCTTGCTTTTTATCTCCTTATTTTAAATATCGGGGTAACACTGGCCTTTTTCCACTCTAGAGGCAGACTAGCCTGTGCTAATGACTTGTTGAACATTAACGTTATGGGTAATTCTAGCTGTTGACTACATTCTCTTAACACGCGAGGAGATAAATTGTCGGGGCCCGGAGATTTATTTGAATCTATTTTTTTCAGGTACGCACGCACTTCACTGATATTGATTTCGGTCAACGCAAGCTTATGTTCTTCAGGGCCTTGAAAAATAGTCCTCGGGGCTGGGATCGATGTCATGTTCTCTTTTGTGAATACGCTACTAAAGGTTGAATTTAGGACCGACGCCATGCCTTTATCACCATTAATCGTATCGCCATTTACTAATAGTGGGCCGATATTATTTTTTACAGTTTTTATGCTTTTTATGTAACTGAAAAATAATCTGGGATTTTTCTTCGCATCAAGTGATATTTTCATCTCATATTCGCGTTTCTGTTTTCTGATTTTCCTTTCGCACTCTCTCTTGATATTGATATAATTAGTATGATCCTGTGAAGTGTGTGATAGTTTATGTTTCTTATACAGTTTTCTTTTTTCGACGATGATTTTCAGCAGGTAATTAGTCATCCATAACGGCTTTTGATTCTCTATCCTTCGTGGCTTGAGTGGGATGAATTTATTTACGCTCGCTGTGATTTGTGCAGTAAAACGATTATACATTTCTTGAACGATGACGTTATTTAGCAAATGATTCCAATTTACTGAAGCCAATTCTCTTCTTAGGTCCGTAAACTTTGCTTTACTATAGTTAGGTATTAGGAGTGAGTTTTCTCGTGCTTTTGTTTCAGTATTTAAAACGCATCTGATTATGCTGTGGTTACTGTTTGCAAATGGCTCGCCGACCTCACAGGCGGTTATGAGGTGGCTGTCGGTCGTGAAGACTAAATCCAGAATGTTATTTCCTCGCGTCGGTGCGGTAACTGTTTGATAAAGAAATGTATCTTGCGCAAAATTTATTAATCTAGCTCCTTCCCTGTCGGCAGAGAGTGCAGACCAGTTAACAGAGGGGTTATTGAAGTCGCCGCATATTATTGCATTTCTGTTTCTGATAATTTTCTCTGAATGAAACCCAACATGAGGTGAAGCAGTACTGCCTCCCAAGTCCCAACCCCTCCGTGCACCTCTCGTCTCTTCCCCCACCGGACCCATCCCTTACGCCTTCCCTTCCCCCCTCGCACTTAATTATGTTGTTAATAAAAATCTGGGCTAATTACAGAAAGAAACGCCGTCTTTTTACCCTGAATGAAACCCAACATGAGGTGAATCAGTACTGGCTCCCAACCCCTCCGTGCACCTCTCGTCCCTTCCCTTCCGCCTTCCCTTCTCCCCTCACACTTCATTCTCCCCTTTATTGCCGATGATCGTAATCTTCCCATGCCAACTAAGGAGTAAAGTTGAATGCGTCAAGACCTGATGTATGAAATTGAGAGTTTCCGATTATAATACTTTTTTTTTTTCAATCGATTAAGAACCTATATTTTATCAGGAAAAAAATAGAGAAGGGCTTTGTTATCGACTGACTGAATGACGAATGGACTGTCTTAGGCCTATATAACGACGCAGGGAGGAAAAAACGAGGTAATGTGCCGGTTTGATCAAGCTTTTAACGAGGAAAGATGGGAAAAGTTTATCTCCCAAGTATCGGGGAATATGAAGTAGAAAAAAATCTATGAACACATTTTATTATGCTTGAATAAACTTATAATTAGCGGGGCAATTATCCTCTTCACGCACGATTAGGAAAAATATACGATGCAAAATGTTTCTGGAAAGAGATGCACCGATATATTTAAACGGAAGAACAGATAGAAAGGCAGATATAGGTAGACAGCTGGGCAGAAACACACACACACACAAACAAACCCTCCTTATGTATGACCAAGAAAATATACCGTACAATTTTTTTTATATAGAGAGAGATGCACAGACATAGACAGAAAACAGACATGGGTAGACAGGTGGGTAGAAAGACACACAGACAAACAAACCCTCCTTATGTACGACCAATAAAATATACCGTACAATTTTTTTTAGAGAGAGATGCACAGACATACTTAGACAGAAAAACAGACATGGATAGGGAGGTGGGCTGAAAAACACACACACAAACAAACCCGCCTCATGTACGATCAAGAAAATATATCAGACATTTTTGTTTTGTTTTAGAGAGATTCACAGACATACTTAGACAGAAAACAGACATGGGTAGACAGGTGGGTAGAAAGAGACACAGACAAACAAACCCGCCTCATGTACGATCAAGAAAATATAACAGACATTTTGTTTAGAGAGATGCACAGACACACTTATATAGAAAAACAGACATGGGTAGACATATGGGTAGAAAGACATACAGACAGACAACCATACAAACAAAAATGCTAGCACAAGGAACCAGACATAATAGGAAAAAAAACAGACAGACAGAGAGGCAGATGAAGGTAAAAGGATGAGTAAAGAAACAGACAAACAAACAAAACTATGCTAACACAAACAACCAAATATAAATGGGATAAAGCGATAACTGAACAGACTCTTCAACTCCCCTTAATCCCTCTATATTGAAAGGAACCAAAGAAGACGCGGACAGATAAGCAGAAAACAGACACACAAACGAAAGGAATATCATCAGCGTCACGGATCTCACTCACCCTTAGTTTGTGTCAATAAAATTTCACTCTTGCGCGCATAAACCATCACAACAAGTCACCTGTCTCATATATATATATATATATATATATATATATATATATATATATATATATATATATATATATATATATATATATATATATATATATATAGAGAGAGAGAGAGAGAGAGAGAGAGAGAGAGAGAGAGAGAGAGAGAGAGAGAGAGAGAGAGAGAGAGAGAATATATTTTTCTCTCATAAAACTACTAATGGGAGGGAGGTACTAACTTAGACGAAGGGCGAAGGGCTTGTCGGAAAGTTTCTTCAGATCTCTCAAGATAAGTTCCGCCATAAGTTAATAATAATAATAATAATAATAATAATAATAATAATAATAATAATAATAATAATAATAATAATAATAAACGGTTTATTTAGTTATGGCAGCCGTCAGGCTGAAAATTTACATATTATAAATACATTTTACCTTCGCCAGTGAAAAAGTACAAAAAGAAATGGGATGGGGATCGGGGATCGTGAGTCTGATTTGTGCGGGAAGGTTGGGGCGATGGAGCTTGGGGTTGGGAGGAGGGGTGGTGGGGTGAGTGCAGTGCGGTGGTGCCAAGAGGGGGGGGAAGGTGCGGTCGCTTCAGTTGACGGTGAGGTCAGGTCACGTGTAAATCCTCAGGTCAGACGCTGGGTTCAGGTGACAGTTGACGGTGGTGGTGCAGATGGGCAGTTTATGGGAGGTCATTCAGGTACCCAGGCTTAGTGAGGAGGTGCTAAGCTCCTGGGGCGGCGAGACACAGGTGGTGGTTTGCTGCCCAGCTGGTTGATGTAGCCGTGGGAAAAGTGCACAGCGTTGATGAAGTTGCCGTACATCTTGCTCCGAACCTGAGTGACGAGGCTGCCACACTGCCTGCCACCTGAACTGACCTTCCCCTGCTGCTGGGTGACCGAAATAGTATCCTTCGGAGCTTGAGGGTGTCGGCGGGGACGCTGTGGATGACGAGGCGTTGGCGACACACAGCTCTCACTACCCTTCCAGCACCACTAACACACTGCACTCACTGTATGTCTATATGTCGCAACATTTCACAAAAGTTCTTTGGAGTAATGAGTTCTTGGAATAAATGAGAAGGGGCGGGGAATGGGGAGCGAAGGAAAAGGAAAAGGGTCAACAGGACGACCCTGTGGCTGCTATGGGGAGCGCCATGTGACACGTGTGTGTGTGTGTGTGTGTGTGTGTTTGAGAGAAGCGTTTGCTTTGGATTACCAGTATGTTTGCTTCAGTTTTCTTTGGTTTGCTTTGATGTGAACGATGCAAAGGTAAACGGTAGGGAAAAAAAAAAACCGCTTACCACTAATCCGGAAGCTCGTCTAATATTGTGTTTACATTACGCGAAAGACCATATTTTAACAGCACCATTCAGGTAATTTGTTAGAAGAGGTAAAGATACAGCAGACGTCCGCTTAGCCTCCAGGATAAGTTTATAATGGGAAACAGTTACCTCTTGCGTGATTCGAGAATATATAATTTACTGGCATAGAGGTGCTCACTCAGGGTTATTAATTAATGAAGAGCTTCGTGTGGATGTTAAGTATAAATTAATTCATGGCACAGTGGATCGGAAAAGCCTGACCTACACATGCTTAATCTGTATTTCCAAAGCAAGGAAGGTCAGGCTAATTATCCACCGTCCTCTCCACCGTGACGCACGCTGCACGCCTCTTCCGTCTCGGCCACACTTGTACGGCTTCTCTACGTCTTCAAAATCTGGTAATTAATGAGTTTGATGATTATACACATGCTGCTTTCTCATTCTAATTTCCACTTCATATGCAAACGTCTTCCTACTTGTTTCCCTCCCACTCTTCGCCTTCCACCTCCTCCACTTCCTCCTCCATTTGCTCGCCCTCCTCCTCCTCCTCCTCCTCCACTTCCTCCTCCATTTGCTCGTCTTCCTCCTCCTCCTCCTCCTCCACTTCCTCCTCCATTTGCTCGCCCTCCTCCTCCTCCTCCTCCTCCTCCTCCTCCTCCTCCTCCTCCTCCTCCTCCTCCATTTGCTCGTCTTCCTTCTCCTCCTCCTCCTCCTCCTCCTCTTTTTCCTCCTCCACTTCCTCCTCGTGGAAATGGGATTAAAAACCCTACCTATCTAAATTGCAAATGGCACAAAAGTGGCTTGGAAGGCCATCACGCCGGCCGAGCGCGAAATCATACCAAAAAAACGAGGGAATTCGTCCGTGGTCTGGCAGGTGGCGTATGTCCTTCAGTGCTGAGAAGTTTGAATTAATGCACTTTGGGGCCAGAAATATATAGTTACCGTATATAGAGCATACTTTGGGAAGCCTCAACAGATAGTATTTTAGGAATCGGATCAATAAGTGAATCGTCGTAAAGATTTAAGAACATAAGTACATAACGAGTTAGCACGAGGCCGACATTCATGTACAAGTCATTAAGTACGTTTGCAGCACCATCCTCAGTCTTACTAACATCACTATTAATTCCTGTATCCAAATCATTAATATAAGTGATAAACAGCAGTGGACACAATTCCCAGCCCTGTGTGACCCCAATCGTAACAGCTCCAGTCAGATTTTTCACCATTGATTTGTGTTCTTTCCTTCCTATTGCTAAGCCACGCTCTGATCCAGGTAAACACTTTCCCTTTACGCCGTGAGCCTGTTCATCCTCTGATCAATGGCCGCTTCCTGTCTCTCTTTGTTATACCGTGCCTAACTTCTACTACTACTACTACTGCTACTACTACTACTACTACTACTACTACTACTACTACTACTACTACTACAACTTCACCTCTTCACTTTCATCTATCTCGTTATGCTCCTTTGATCCCTCTTCCTCCCCTGAACCTCTTCTGTTGCTCTTAATGATGGCTTGCTCTAGCGCCAGGCCCGCCGAGTTCCCATTGTTGGAAGTTTTTTTCATTTAACTTGGTGTTCTTCAAAGTTATGATGGGGATATGACGGCCACTCGTGCAGCAATGACAAGTTTTTCAATATCATTACTTTTCTTGGACGTTATTACTTATATAACAATTACGATGATGACGAGGAGGAGGATGACAATAACTGAAATATGAATAGGAAGAAGAAGAATGAAGAGAAAAATAATAATAAGATGCAGAAAGATGAAGAAGAAGAAGAAGAAGAAGAAGAAGAAGAAGAAGAAGAAGAAGAAGAAGAAGAAGAAGAAGAAGAAGAAGAAGAAAAAAAACGAAGAAGAAGAAGTAGAAAAAGATGAAGAAAAAGAAGAAAAAGAAAAAAAAGAAGAAACAGGAGCAGAAAAGTAATGATATAGTAATTAATAACGATGATAGTAATTTAGCAATCCAATCCAATATATCAAGGCGTAAAACATGTACACTTCTAATTCATTATTCGTAATTTTAATTCACGTCAATCCGAGGCTTCGTTATCATATTCGAGAAAACCAATACCCGGTGAAAACGATACACATAATATCCGGCCTGATCAGCGCTCATTATTAACACCATTTGGACATTGTGTTGACGGGCTGCCAGTCAGTCTGCGGGAGGCGTGACGCGAGCCGCCCCTTTTCGGTGTTTTTTCAGCCGGGCAAAAAAAAGGGTCGCCGCTGTGATGCCTCCTGTCAGCCGTTATTAATTCCGTCGCACCTCATTAAGAGTTCCGTGATTCCTGTGAAGTGTCGCCCCTGAACAGATGACTATTTTTCTTCTATTAGCGTGTTTTTTTTATCTTGTTTCGTCATTGTGTGTTCACGCTGATGTAGTAGTGGAGAGAGGAAAAGATAGGGAACAAGGAGGTTGAGATAGATGGATAGGTAGATAGATAGAGTTGGTTTAATAATTAAGTAACCAGAGATAATTTGTTCCACAGCACAGACATGATGATTACCTTATCAATCTTACACAATGCCTGAAACTGAAAACAAGAATACGTAAAAGAATAGAACCAGAAATATTACCGCATTGATTTTTTTCATGTATAATTATACTTTAACATTATTATTATTATTGTTATTCTTATTATCATTATCATCATCATCATCGTTATTGTTATCATTATTATATACAAAAGAAAAATATATGACAATGTATATGAGAGACAAAAATGTGTGTGAAAATGATCGGAAAAACAAGATTGAGAAGCCAAACAGGAATATATAAAGGAGAGAGAGAAAAACAGGGAGAGGGAAGAAAGAAGAAAGAGCGAAAGAATCTATATATAAAAAAAGAACTACATAATAACAGAGGGATTGAGGGAAAACGAAAGAGAAGGAAAATAATAGTGTTTGTGTGTGTGTGTGTGTGTGTGTGTGTGTGTGTGTGTGTGTGTGTGTGTGTGTGTGTGTGTGTGTGTGTGTGTGTGTGTGTGTGTGTGTGTGTGTGTGTGTGTGTGTGTGTGTGTGTGTGTGTATGTGTGTGTGTGAATCAAATAGGTCACTCACCCAACAATATCTCAACGTGGCAGCAAACAGATGGTAGCTCCCTTTTACCCTCCGAAAACCAATCTACCATCGACACACACACACACACACACACACACACACACACACACACACACACACACACACACACACACACACACACACACACACACACACACACACACACACACACACACACTATTATTTTCTTTTTCCTTTTTTTCCTTTAGTTCCGTGGTTCTGCTCTTTTGTAGTTCTTTTTTTTTTTTAATTCTTTCGTTCCCTCCTCTCTCTTTCTTCCCTCTCTCCTTTGTCTATATATTCCTTTTTTTGCTTGTCAGTTTTGTTTTTTCGATCATTCATCATATGTATTTTTGTCTTTCATATTCATTCGGTCATATATTTGTCTGTCTAGCTATTCGTTATTTTAATACTTTTTTCCCCCTTTCGCAGCGAACAGACACAGCCGCCGTGGTAATTCGTATTTGCATTCCAATTTTGCGATGACGTCCGCCAGCAAGTCTCACTAACGACATCATTATTCCTGCCATTTACATATCTCTTTTGATATCAACATTTTTTTTTTCAACATTTACCGTAACACAATTTTACCTTTTGGATGTCGAGAACTCGAGGGGAAGGGGATTCATTCAGCTTTATTCCGTCGGCAAGATTTTCAAGATTGGTTAGTTAAGAGTTTCAGATCCCACATATTGGAGGCGTAATCCCCTTAGGTGGTGACCTTATTGTTCCGGCTACAAAAAATCGTAAGATTAAATTAATGGAGGTGTGGAATGGGTCAGTCCGACATCACCCCCTCTGCCTGAAATTGAAATATCGGGAAATTAATTTATGTTCATTTAATGGCCTACATTTTCCTTTCTGTCAAAGGATCACAGCTGTTATTTGCAGTCACCGAGGTTGCTGTTCTGTTTTTACCAACTAATATTTTAAAGATATGTGAAGTTCATTAAAAGTATATATTTTAAAAATGAATTGGCTACTGTTGCAGCGTCTAACTAATGAGCACTATTGTTGAAAGCCTTGATCATTAAAGTCCACAATAATGTAATATTTTTCCTCTTACACTGGGAGTGCCAAGGCGTGAACTCTGCACCGTGAGGATACTTGCCTTCTTAACTTAGAGTATTTCATCCATTGCTTTCATCAGTATTGTCCTCTGCCACGTGGGACTGTCAAGTGTGTGTGTGTGTGTGTGTGTGTGTGTGTGTGTGTGTGTGTGTGTGTGTGTGTGTGTGTGTGTGTGTGTGTGTGTGTGTGTGTGTGTGTGTGTGTGTGTGTGTGTGTGTGTGTGTGTGTGTGTGTGTGTGTGTGTGTGTGTGTGTGTGTGTGTGTGTGTGTGTGTGTGTGAGAGAGAGAGTGTGTGTGTGTGTGAGAGAGAGAGAGAGAGAGAGAGAGAGAGAGAGAGAGAGAGAGAGAGAGAGAGAGATTAATTTAATCACTATTCTAATTGATAAATAATCCAACGTGGCTTTCATTAAGCAGGCGTGTTGTGGTTAATTACTTTATCAAAAAAAAAAAAAAACAGGTTTCAGGTCACCCCAGTAATATACGTGATTACTGATTACTAAGTCTTCACTTCTGATCTTTATTGTTCAAGCAAATTGGTTCGTGTATTTCATTTTCATCCATGCGAAATGTTGCCGCCACCAGCCTGTGACGGGAGAGGAGTAGAGGGGGAGTCGAGGGGCGCCCACGCGATGCCTGGACGAGGGAGTGAAATGTTAGAGAGGTAAAACAAGTAGAACTGCCACTGAGGAAGAACTTTATTTAATTAGGTACGCTCCATCCTGTTGCCCTTTAGATGCGAGTTGCACAGACGTAGTTTGATGAATGAAACTTTTGCAATATAATAGTCCCATTATTGTTTTTTCTTAACTTGAATGAAGCGGTGTCTCTTTTAGCACTAATTGTGAGGCTCGTTTAAGGACCATTGCAATCCGAGGAAAGATTTTGCTGCAATTTGCTGCCCCATCTCATTTCACAAGGGTATTTTGCCTCAACGTAAAAGTAGTGTTTCGGGTGAACGGAACCCCAACACAGAAACACTAAAGATGTGATTTTAATGAGTCTGGCTCCCTCTATGTATCTGTCCTATTCAAAACCTTAAGCCGTTTAATGAGTCGCACTTCAACTCACTTCGTCTCTTTCAGTGTTATTATCATTGAACTTAAGGAAATGCTCTCGCCACTAAAAATAGCAGATTCCATTTTTTTTTCTCTACTCGTGTGTGTGTGTGTGTGGGGGGGGGGTTGCTTGTGTGCTTGTTTACGTATGGTTACTTGATCATCATGTGTTAGGGACGAGTTTGATGTACGGTAAGCCTTTTATTTCACAAAAAAGAAAAGGGATGGAAACTAAGGAACAGGAACGACCCACACATCGGCGTAATGGCAAGAGGAAGCGTTCGAAGAATTTTCATAATGCTAAATTTATTGGGCAGTTTTAAAAGTAGTTAAAGCGATAGTTTTGCTTATCCACAAATTCGATAATGGCGTCATTAGATTAAAAAAAGTTAGTAAATTTGATAAAGGATATGTTTGATATTTTTCTCAGAGGCCCAACAAAATACGGTAACGGATGACAACTTTGACATTTCCTGCTGGTGGAGAAGCTTCAGTAATTCATTTAAGTCTGTGGAGACTCGATTTTGGCTAAATGATAGTGTAAACGACATAGTGATTACGACACAAAGTTGTAGTGTCTTTGATGCTTCTCTGCAGGTTAAGAGCATGGAATATTGAACTAGAATTTCCTGGCAACGCTTCTATTGAACACAGTACCAAAATACCAACGCCAAAGTATCACAAAGGCTACAATGCTCAAGTATCACAAAGGCTACAATGCTCTCGGAAGACATAGGTTTTCTTGGCCTCTTATCATGTATTCATGGGCGCCTGCTGCATCCTTCAACACACCGGTTTTCGAAGCGTGTCACGTCGACACCTGATTCTTTCCGCGCCAGGGAGAATTAACGTGCCAGCCGCGGCTTGTGGTGTCTCGCTCTTTCAGACAAGGAATAGTTTAAATTCGTTAGTGGGCGTTGTTCATGCACCAAGTGTCATCCTGATCGCTTTACAATGAGTTCAGTGGAAGAAGTCAAATGGATGCAGGTGTTGACTCTAGGTGTAATTTGCTTTGAAAGGGAAGGTTAAGTCTCACTGCGAGCAGGGCACTGACCGCGGTGTTACGGTAATTAATTACAAGTGCTTAAATTAATACCTCCCTTTAGAAAATATTCTCGCCTGCTTTCGTTTTTTGGCACGATTTAAGTAAAGTGGCTCGATGATTAAAAAAATAGAATAATGCAGCAATCTTGAAGTAATGTAGCAATAAAGACACAAATACAAGACAAGACAAGTTCACCGAGTGTTAAATCGGAGCGCCATAAACCAATGACTGTCAGGCCGCGAAAGCAAAATAAAAAATTCTTTGGGAGTTACGGACAATATATTTTTTCCGCGAATGAGAAAACGTGGCAAGTGTGCTTGAAAATAAGATGTTCAAGGCAACTTTTTGACGTCCGCAGTGTTGTCAGGAAGGGGAAGAGTTGTTTCCCTTTATACAGATAGATTGTTCTTTCCTTTTCCTCTGATGGGTATTTTGTGCTGTTCGAGTTTTTTTTTTTTTTCAGTAAGATCAGCGGGCTTTTTTTTATTATTATTTCCTTGTTTTTGCCCTTGAACTGTCTCCTTTGCTGTAAAAAAAAAAAGCGACTGGATAAAACGTGTCGAGAAAGTAAATATGATTATGCAGCGAAAATGTGTGTGTGTGTGTGTGTGTGTGTGTGTGTGTGTGTGTGTGTGTGTGTGTGTGTGTGTGTGTGTGTGTGTGTGTGTGTGTGTGTGTGTGTGTGTGTGTGTGTGTGTGTGTGTGTGTGTGTGTGTGTGTCATTATAATTTTACTTTAAAGGGAAACATATATCGAAACCCTTACTTCGTTGAGAATAAATATAATACGTGGCTTTTTCACCTTCTCCCTACAGGTTTCTCGAGCCAAAGAACATCCGGACGAAGGGAATTAAATGAGGCATCTTCACTATAACAATAAAATGAGAGCGACGCATCGTCCTCTCGCGGCCTCCGTCTTGCTCATCTTCCTCGCTGCCTCGCTTCCCTTCCACTCCTCAGGTAAGTTTGGAGACAAGGAAACGAGACACACTTGCACTACCCCCTCAGGCTTACCACATTACCATTTGAAGTCAAGCTACACACACACACACACACACACACACACACACACACACACACACACACACACACACACACACACACACGTAATTGACAGCTCTTTCGGCCACCTCTTCGGATTCTTTACAGGAGCAGCGAGTAGCGGGCTTTTTTTATTGTTTCCTTTTTTTTGTGCCCTTGTGCTGTCTCCTTTGCTGTAAACACACACACACACACACACACACACACACACACACACACACACACACACACACACACACACACACGTACACACACACGCACACACACATTCCCTTCACCCCTGCAGTCCTCAGTAAAATTCCAGTGATAGTTATGTATGTCTTCAATTACCTGTGTTTGAATTTTCCAGTCCAAAAATTGAGAACTTTAGGTGCCCACACAGGGGGACCGACGTGTGAGCCCGGCTGGTTCCCGTGCCAGTCTGAGGACGTGTGTGTGGAACGGCGCTTCATCTGTGACGACCACTACGACTGCAGCGACCACAGCGACGAGTGGAACTGCAGTAAGTATGCGGAGAAAGATGGACAAGTGGGGGTATACATCAGAAGCAGGGTATAGTGTTTTTTTCTTCTTCATAAATATGGTGCCCGATAAACAACAACTAAATGAGAACAATTAACGAACCTACACCTTGCATTTCTACACTCCTATTGCCTTTCCTTTTCCCACACCTGTTCCTTCTTCACTAACCCACTTCCTCTTCTTATAATACCCTTGTTTACAAAAAATAAGTATAGTGTGTAAATAACTAATTTAGAAGGAGTATGGGAAATTGAAAATGGTTGTATAGTCACTTATAAACTACTTGATCGTTTCGCCTAAAGTAATATTTTCTATAGAATTCTGGGCATGTAAATGATAAGAGTGTGCCATGATTGTAACCGTTTCAGTGTTCATAATTTTCATTTTTTTTGGGAAGAGAAAAGAATACAAAGTTAAAGGATATTAAATACTAAATCTGACTGGTGAATTTTAGAATACAAATTTGGAAAGGTAAGACTCAGGGCAAAGCTTCCTACGATATTCAAGGAAACTAGATGAGCCACAAGTACGCCTGTGAGGTTTAGTGCCAGGCGTGAGTCGTGGTAATTGGGATCAGTCATTGGTAATCATCGGAATAGATATTGACAGTGTATCATGTCACTGAAGTGTTGGTTGGTGACTTGCAAAGATTGAAGGTCTAATTTGATATTGTACCGTTCCCCTTCTATTTCTGTCTATCTATCACTCCCTCTCACACTATTTCTCTTTCAAAGGAATTCTTAATCAAATCAGAGAAGCTAAATTGGTATTGCTTCATTAGTCTTAAGGTTATAAGGCTCAGAGTTAGAGGAGACAAACGTATTTCAATTTGTGTTCCATTCTCACCCGCTCTGTCTCTCCCTCACCCTCTCTCCCTCCCTCCCACCCACGCCCTTATCCTTGGGTTTCATATCCTGTCCCACTCACTACCCGGCTCTACTGTGGCTGTCTGTGTTTCATATCGTGCTTTACGACGCTGTCACGCTACGTTTTCCTGTTTTTATTTTTTCTCTCTTCCTCTCTCTATTTATCCGTCTCTGTCAATCTCTATATCTCTCTTGTCCCTCGTCCTCGTCTTTGCCCTCATCATCCTTTGTCTCCTCCTCCTCCTCGCAGCTGATCACCACGTCGACAACTTCGTGGACATGCTCTTCCGGAAACGGCCCGACGAGGACTCCGAGAAGCGACGAGGACGATGTGGTGAGTCCTCGACCTGTCTCATTAGATAGTCGCGTCAGAGGAGGAGGAGGAGGACTAGAAATCAAATTAACTGTCAGGGACGAAAGTTTAATGAAAAGAATGCTGGGTATTATTTCTTTTTTTATCGCCAAATTATCTCGTGATGTAACTTATAGAAGTATCGGAACTCCATGGATTTGAAATAGGCATAAATGTCTGGATGAACGTACGTGGAAATAAATTAAAGAGACGAAATAAAAAGAAATGGGCTAGCCAGACAGACAGACAGATAGACAAATGAACAGACGGCCTCGTGCATGGAGTAGGAAAATAAAACAAGTTGCAGTGAAGTCAAGTTAAAAGTCTTAATTTCAGTTGAACTCTAATTCTCCGTCATTGCGAATGTTAAGTAGCAGGAGGAGGAGGAGAAGGGAGAGGAGGAGGAGGAAGAGGAAGAGGAAGAGGAGGAGGATTAGGAGGAGGAGGAGGAGAATATGAAAAGCCAAACGAAGAAAAAACAGGCGATTGTGAAAGAAGAGGAGGGAAAGAAGGATAACAGAGGGAAGAATGGAGTAGGAGGAGGAAGAGGAATAGGAAGAGGAAGAGGAAGATGATTAGGAGGAGGAGGAGGAGAATATGAAAAGCCAAACGAAGAAAAAGCAGGCGATTGTGAAAGATGAGGAGGGAGGAAAGTATAACAATAGGAAGAATACCAAGGAGAAGGAGGAAGAGGAAGAGAAAGAGAAGGAGAAGGACAAGAAGGCAGACGACACACAAGAATAGAAAATGGGTCACAGTTAAGGATGCAGGAGACGAGGCCGCGAACTATTTTGTCTCAAGTTGTCGGTGTCTTCTGTGAGTGACTCTCTGAACCGAGTTGCTGAACCGGAACCTTTGCTTAACCTAACAGCCCTGCCTCGGCCGTCTTGCCATTAACCAGCAGTCAGTCCGTCAGTTTGGGATTGCGTTGGTTCGTCCTCCTTACCCACTCAACCTGTATTTTGGGTATTTTTTTTTATATTATGCGGGCTTTTTTTATTATTGTTTCCTTTTTTATGCCCTTGAGCTGTCTCCTTTGTTGTAATAATAAAGTCTGATATTCCGCGTTCCTTGGTCAGTCAGTCAACCAGTCAGTTAATTCAGTCAATCAGTCAGTCTATCAGCAGTCCGCCAGTCAGTGAGTGTATCTGTCCGTCTTCCTCACCAGTTCAATCTGCATTCTGATAGTTCACCTTCCATGCTCCTTAGTCGGTCAATCAGTCAGTCAGCCAATCGTTCAGTCAGTCAGTCTATCAACAGTCCGCCAGTCAGTGAGTGTATCTGTCCGTCTTCCTCACCCACTCAACCTGCATTGATGATAGTTCGCCTTCCACGCTCATTAGTCGGTCAATCAGTCAGATAGCAAATCGTTCAGTCAGTCAGTCAGGAAGTGCATCTTAATCTGTGTGCATCTTGATATTCCACCTTCCACGCCCCTCGTAATTAAGTCAGGCAGTCAGCTATTCCATCAGCAATCTGCCATCTAATGAGAGTGTCCTCCCTCCCTCCTCCTCACTCAGTCCACCTGCATCCTGGTATTCCACACTCCACGCCTTCTATTATTCAGTCTCTCAGTAAGTCAGTCAGTCATACAGTGAAAAGATGATGGAGTCACAGATTGTACTTTATAATTGTGTTTTCTGAAAAGTAATGGAACGATGGATTATGCGAAGATATATTTGCTTGTTGCTGTGCGTGTGTTCATAAAAAAGTAGAAAAGCCAAGAATAATTACAAAAAACGGCAATGACAATAACCTATAACTATGGATTATGTTAGCATATTTGTGTGGTTTTGTGTGTGTCCATAAAGAAATAGAAAAGCCGAGAATAGTTACACAAGAAACGATGACATAAAACTCGACAGCAATCACTAAAAAAAAATAAAAAATCAGGTAAAGTCTGTATCCGCATTTGGACAGTACTTATAGTGAATCATGTTGGGTGATTAACTCCGACTTAAACTGTACTTTGATTGTAATGGTAAACAATTAGATATGGGAGAAGGGAAGGTAAGGTCAGGTTAGAATAGGTTATGTTTCTTTTAGGTAAGGCTTAGGAAGTTTTTAGTAAGGTTAGGTAAGGTAATGTTAGGTAAGGTTAGGTAAGGTTTAGATGCTTATTCGTTGATGGACCACTGGCTGATTGATAGACGGATCGACTAGTGAATAGATAGATAAACAGACAGATAGATAATTAGTTATTTGTATTGACTGATATATAGTTACGCAGATTAGATAAGAACATAACTGAATAGATTGACTGATAAATAGTTAAAGACAGATAAAGTTAGATAGGTAGATGCATAGATGGATAGATAGATAGATGGAGGTGGGGAAGTAGGTAAACAAGCAGGTAAAAGTAAAAAAAAAATGAAGACAAGAAAAAGAATGTCACAACTTTCTCCAAATTATTCCTCGATAGCAAAGTTTGGACTGGTGTCAGATAAAAAGTTTGTCGAAAGGATGTGATGAGCGCGATTAGGGTAGTAGTAGTAGTAGTAGGAGTAGTAGTAGTAGTAGTAGTAGTAGTAGTAGTAGTAGTAGTAGTAGTAGTAGTAGTAGTAGTAGTAGTAGTAGTAGTAGTAGTAGTAGTAGTAGTAGTAGTAGTAGTAGTAACTGAAAACATTTATAATTCTACGTAGATATTCCAAAACTTATATCCACAACCCCTTCATATTACGCAGAAGATAAAAATCACAAAATAAGACGAACAGAAAGTTAGTACGCAATGATATCATGCATAGTAATTACACTTCTTGTGGAATATTTCTTACTTCCTTCATTAACATGCATCAGAGCGCCAACACAAAGCATTAGGTATTCGGGGATGAAACATTATATTCACTTCGTCTTTAAGTTTGTAGAGCATTATTATCATGTGTGTGTGTGTGTGTGTGTGTGTGTGTGAGAGAGAGAGAGAGAGAGAGAGAGAGAGAGAGAGAAGAGAAGAGAACGTCCATTTATAATCCTTTCCCCCTTCTCCTCGCCCCCCCCCCCACCCTCGTCATCCAGAGCTGGAGGACCCCCCGAGGGAGTGTCGCTGTGCTGACCTGAGCCTCTTCTGCGAGTCCCGCCGCCTGAAGACCGTGCCCTCGCCCCTGCCCCCCAAGGCTCGTTACCTGTAAGTCCTCCAAACGATCCTAATTGTTATCCTCCTCAAAGACCCTCGTTTTCT